>NC_092333.1:558802500-559102500 GCF_046630445.1 Rutidosis leptorrhynchoides
TTGGGTCATTGTTGACCGCCTCACCAAATCCGCGCACTTTCTCGCCATGAAAGAAACCGACAAAATGGAGAAACTTGCACGACTTTACATTAAAGAGATTGTAGCCCGACACGGAGTACCGTTATCGATTATCTCCGACCGAGATGGTCGTTTCGTTTCTAGATTTTGGCGTACGTTACAAGAAGCGTTGGGAACGCGTTTGGACATGAGCACCGCATATCATCCCCAAACCGATGGGCAAAGTGAACGTACAATACAAACCTTAGAAGATATGTTACGAGCCTGCGTTGTTGATTTTGGAAAAGCTTGGGACAAACACTTACCTCTCGCCGAGTTCTCTTATAACAATAGTTATCACGCGAGTATTAAGGCCGCACCTTTTGAAGCGTTATATGGTCGAAAATGTCGCTCTCCTCTTTGTTGGGCCGAAGTGGGTGACGTGAAAATTTCCGGGCCCGAACTCATTCACGAAACCACCGAGAAGATTCTTCAAATCCGAGATAGGCTTCAGAGGGCCCGAAGTCGCCAAAAATGCTATACCGACAAAAGACGCAAAGACCTCGAATTTCAAGTCGGTGACCGCGTCATGTTAAAAGTCGCACCTTGGTAAGGTGTCATCCGTTTTGGGAAACGTGGGAAACTAAATCCGCGGTACGTTGGTCCTTTCGAAATCTTAGAGCGTGTTGGAACCGTTGCGTATCGTTTGGATCTTCCGCCTCAACTAAGCTCCGTCCACCCTACATTTCATGTATCTAACTTGAAGAAATGTCTTGCCGAGCCCGATATCGTCGTCCCTCTCGAGGAACTTACTATTAATGACAAACTCCATTTTGTGGAGGAACCGGTTGAAATTGTGGACTACGTCGAGAAGGAATTAAAACAAAGCCGGATCCCGATTGTTAAGGTCCGTTGGAACGCCAAAAGGGGGCCCGAGTTTACTTGGGAAAGAGAAGATCAAATGCGAAAGAAACACCCTCATCTATTCCCGGTTCCGGAATCGTCAGATTCCGAGGAGGAAACAACGATTACTACGCCTGCTTAAATTTCGGGACGAAATTTCTTTTAAGGAGTAGGTAATGTAACATCCCGCCTTTTTCCGTTTACTTTTCCGTTAAACTATTTAAAACTCCGTTATATGTTTATAACATCTCCCGTTAATACGCGTTTTAAATTATCATGTTTAGGTAATTTAACGCACCCGCAACCGAACTCGAGGGACTAGTTCCGCCAAAACACCAAAGTGGTGACTAGCTTTTGACTAAGTCAACCACCTCCCCACCATTATCCATTCATTTCTCTTTTTCTAAAATACTTCCATATTTTTCTCTAATTTCATCAAAAGGAAATCATCATCCAAATTCGTTCAAGAAGGATTCAATCAAAACAAATTACATATTTGAACTCCTCGTGATCTCCTCTTCGATTCCATACCGATTTCATCAATTTTGGGTAACTTTCTAAAATCACTAATTTTATGTGTTCTTGAGATTTTTGAGTTATAAAGTTGTTAATTAGTGTCTATGGCTCAAGTCTAGTATGATTATGTGATTTGTATGCTTGTTCTTGCAATTTTGATGTAACTAGTTCATTATGAAAGAACACTTGCATAATCTTGAGTTTTAGGTGTTCATATGTTGTTTGATGATGAAAGTTCATGTTTTAATTGTGTTCTTAACATCACTAGCTTCAAATTGGTATGTAGGTTGACATGGATTAGTTTCATAATCATGATTGTAGAATTTGTGATTTTGGGTTAGGGTTTGATAGAAGTAAATTGAATCTTGATGCATTAAATGCTTGATAATGTTAATTGTAAGTGTTAGGTTGTGTTGTATGCTTAATTACCTTCAAAACGGCATATCGTTCATATAATTTGGTTGCCAAATCATTAAATTGCATTTATGACTTGTATGCATTGAATGAGGAACATTAATTGCGGTTTTTGGTTGTTGCAAGTGGAAGTTTGATTGATGATATGTGTTTAGTTGTTTTACTCGTCAAAATACCTTTCCAACGATGTATGATAGGCGTTATAAGTGTTTGCAGGTCAAGAGTTGTGTTAGAAAAGGTTTTGGTTCGTGCACACTTGGAAAAACTGACCAGAATTCTCTGCACAGGTAATGGCACGGCGCGCCATATACCCGCGCGGCGCGCCAATGTGGTCTGTCCAACTTTGTCAATTTTCGAATAATGTTTGCTATGCTACGCACCTCCGATTCACATGTAACTTGTTCTAACATGCTCATACATGATTAAAAACCTCAGAAAAATAGTTCGGGACCCGACCCGAACGTGTTGACTTTTTCGTTGACTTTGACCGACCAAAGTTTGACTTTTTGTCAAACTTAATCAATTAATTATGCAATCTTTCTAACATGCTTTTATACTTGTGTCTTGCATGAAACTTGATGATTTGATTCACATGCTATATTAATCGAGTCGTATTGAGCCATAGGACTAATTGAACATCTTTGACCCTTCGTGACTATCGTTATTGATACAACCTATTTGTTTAGGTCAAGACTAGCATTGTTCTTTGCACACGTTACTTGTCGAAGTACTTTTTGGTTCGTGCATACAAGGTGAGATCATAGTCCCACTTTTACTCTTTTTGAACTTACTTTTGGGATGAGAAAACATAAACGTTCTTTTAAACTACGTGAACACAAGTACAGGGAAAACAAACATTCTACATACGAGTTTGAACACAAATCCTCAATTCGATTATCATTAGTTACATCAGATGGTGTAAGCGAGAACTTATGTTATATGTCCATATGGGTTTGACAAACCCTCACTTCGGACGGTTCGCTACCGTCTACGGGTGAAATATATTTTCGGGAAACAGTGTATGTTCTAACACTATTATTACGGGGTTCAACGGACGGAATGTTAAGCTTTGATAATTGAGTGCTCGTGAATATTAACTTTTAGAATGTACTATGACTTTATCGATGTTGCAAATCTTGTGGTTCAACTTACTTTTACTCACTTACTTATTTAAACCTATGATTTCACCAACGTTTTCGTTGACAGATTCTCTATGTTTTTCTCAGGTCCTTGAACTTAGGTGATACATGCTTCCGCTCATACTTTTTGATACTTGCATTGGATGTCGAGTATACTTGCATACGTGGAGCGTCTTTTTGACTATTTTTAATTGTGTCGCACGTGTTTCATACAAACTTTAAACATTGTTATGTACTTGTTATGGAAACTACTTTTGTAAACTTTGAAACACCCTTATTTATGAAATGAATGCGACATATTTTTCGGTCAAACTTTGTTATAAAGACTTACAACCATGTAATGGGACCATACGTAGATGACGCCGTCATTTGACGATTTGTCGGGGTCGCTACACTTTTGCTTACAAACGCATGCCATTTGGACTTTGCAACGCCCCTGCAACCTTTCAAAGGTGCATGATGGCGATTTTTCACGACATGATAGAAGAATGCATGGAAGTTTTCATGGATGACTTTTCAGTCTTCGGTGATACATTTGAATCATGTCTAGTTAATCTTGAACGAATGCTTATTAGATGCGAACAATCAAATCTAGTACTTAATTGGGAGAAATGCCATTTCATGGTTAAAGAAGGCATCGTTCTTGGACATAAAATTTCAAAAGAAGGAATTGAAGTGGATAGAGCTAAAGTAGATGTAATTGCTAAACTTCCACATCCTACCAATGTTAGAGGAGTTAGGAGTTTTCTAGGGCATGCCGGTTTTTACTGACGTTTTATAAAAGATTTTTCTAAAATTGACACTCCTATGAATAAACTCCTAGAAAAGGATGCTCCATTCATCTTTTCAGATGAGTGTATCAAATCTTTTAATATTCTTAAAGAGAAACTCACTAATGCGCCGATCATGATAAAACCAAATTGGAATCTACCATTTGAACTAATGTGCGATGCAAGTGATTTTGCAATGGGAGCCGTTTTAGGACAAAGGATTGAAAAATGATTTTAACCTATATATTATGCTAGTAAGACGTTACAAGGAGCACAAACGAACTATACAACTACTGAAAAAGAACTCCTTGCTATTGTCTTTGCTTTTAACAAATTTCGATCATATCTCGTTCTAGCAAAAACGGTGGTCTATACCGACCATTCTGCTCTTAGATACCTATTTTCAAAACAAGATTCTAAACCAAGATTAATCCGTTGGATCTTACTCTTACAAGAGTTTGATATTGAAATTCGAGATAAAAGAGGAGCAGAAAATCTCGCCGCTGATCATCTTTCTCGTCTTGAAAATCCCGAATTAGAAGTTCTAAATGAATCGGCCATACAAGACAACTTTCCTGATGAATATCTATTGAAGATAGATTATAAAGAAATTCCATGGTTTGCAGACTATGCAAACTACTTAGTTTGTGGATTCATTGAAAAAGGATTATCGTACCAAAGACGAAAGAAATTCTTCAGTGATATAAAACACTATTTTTGGGAAAATCCACATTTGTTTAAAAGTTGTCCCGATGGAATAATACGCCGATGTGTATTTGGAGATGAAGCTAGTAAAATATTGAACCATTGTCACACAGGACCAACAGGAGGGCATTATGGGCCTCAACTAACAGCAAGAAAAGTTTATGATGCTGGATTCTATTGGCCTACAATTTACAAAGACGCACACCTTCTTTGCAAATCCTGTGATGCTTGTCAAAGGGCCGGAAAAATAAGTCAACGTGATGAAATGCCACAAAATGTCATCCAAGTATGTGAAGTATTTGACATTTGGGGTATTGACTTTATGGGTCCATTTCCAAAATCTCATAATAATTTATATATACTCGTAGCCATTGATTATGTATCTAAATGGGCGGAAGCACAAGCTCTCCCAACTAACGATGCACGAGTTGTAGTCAACTTTTTAAAACGTCTTTTTGCAAGGTTTGGAACACCGAAAGCTTTAATAAGTGATCGGAATACTCATTTCTGTAATAATCAACTTGAGAAAGTTCTTAAAAGATATGGAGTAACTCATAAAATCTCCACCGCATATCATCCACAAACAAGTGGACAAGTTGAAAATACCAACCGAGCTTTAAAACGTATTCTAGAGAAAACCGTAGGATCAAATCCGAAGGAATGGTCCATTAAATTGGAGGATGCACTCTGGGCTTTTAGAACAGCCTACAAAACTCCAATTGGAACCACACCTTTTAGACTTGTTTATGGAAAAGCATGTCATCTTCCAGTAGAAATTGAACACAAAGCATTTTGGGCTTTGAAGACATGTAATCTTGATATACATGAAGCCGGACGTCTACGATTAAATCAACTAAACGAATTAGAAGAATTAAGACATGAAGCATACGAAAATTCGTTAATCTATAAAGAAAGAACGAAGAAATGGCATGATAAAAGAATCAAAAGTTCAAAAGAATTTAAGGAAGGAGACAGAGTTCTTCTTTTCAATTCACGATTCAAGCTATTTCCTGGAAAATTGAAATCAAGATGGTCTGGACCATTCATAGTCAAAAGAGTTTTCCCATACGGAACGATAGAATTAATAAATTCAAATAGGATTGAATTGAAAGTTAATGGTCACAGAGTTAAACACTACATAGATGGTCCGATGGAAGTCGACAACGAAGTTAATCACAATTTCGACACCACAGCTAACTAAGTGTGGGGAGAATCAAGTCTTTAAAGGATAATATGTATTTCTGTTAGAGTTAGATTGTCTGTTTTCGTGTAGTTCTCGAAAATGGAACCCGAATGGTCTTTCCCTAGCAGACCCTAAAGAACTAGTCTTCTTCCCCCATTCTGAATTTTTGTTTTTTTTAGGTTTTTACAAAATGAAGACTGCCTGTGAACTAAACCACGGTCTAATGCTACACGCTTTGATCACTAAACGTAATAATGACATACTACCGAGTGAAATAGTATCAGTAATCAGAGAAAGAATGGACGGAGTTAGAAAAGAATCCAGATGCGAAGATAATAAGTTACAATTTGGTAAAGGAAAATCAAAATCCGCAGCGAAAAGAAGAGCACGACACCTAGAAAGATGTCACAAATGCGCAAAATGGTCACATGGAGGTAAATGTTCAAATAATCAAACCTATTCAAATAGCGAATTTGTTACTTTATGCAGAGACGGACCGTTCATATGTTTAGAAGAAAAGACACTGAATGCTCGAGGTTACGCCTATGTAGCCATGGAAAACCAATTAAACCGACTATCTTATGAATGGGATAGATCATATAACTAAGAAATCTATTTCACAGGTATGTCTGTGTAGCGACCCGACAAAATCTTCATTGACGGCGCCGCTAACTTAGGTCCCGTTACGTGGTCGTAGTCCCTATATGAGACTCGTTTGACCAAAATTATGTCGCATTCATTTGAAAGGTACAAGACTTGCAAGTTTAGTTTACAAAACCGTTCGACAGCAAGTCTAAGTTTACAAAAGTCATAAAGTATAAATGAAATAACTTGCGACATAATTAGTTGAAAAACACAGTTTCTATAAATAGCGTAAGTATGTAAACAAAAGTTTGAATCCAAAAGTGCTATCCCTAGCGTATGTATGTATGTATGCTTGACTCCAAGCATGAAATCAGAGTGTATGCATGTATGCTTGACCCCAAGCAAGTATGAATGTACGCGGAAGCATGTATCAAATAGCCATGTATGAACCTGAGAAACATGTAGAAAACTGTCAACGAAAAACGTTGGTGAAATCATAGGTGTTTGTAATAAACGTTATATTTTGAACCACAAGATTTAGTATCAAGCGTATACATCTCTAAAGATGTGTTTGTATCAAAAAGTATACATCTCAAAAGATGTTATTTGTAAACCATAAGATTTAGTATAAAGTGAATATCAAGCGTATACATCCTAAAAGATGTTGTCTGTATCACGAGCACCCAATTACCAAAACTTAACTGAATCTTCCCTCTGAATTTTGAATATAGTGTTAGAACATACACTATGCACGTTGAAATTATATTTCATCCACTAACGGTAGCGAACCGTCTGAATGAGGGTTCGTTAAACCCGTATGGCCACACAACATAATCACTCGCTTACACTTACACCCTGCAAGTGGAACTAATGATAATTGGATTGAGGACTTTTGTTCTAACTCGTCTGTATCTTTGCTCTTGTATTCGCATTTGTATCCAAAGTATGAAAGTATAAACCGTATAAATGTATATAAAGTATATGTTTCTCAGCCCACGATTTAAAAGTATAAAAGTATTTGCAAAGGTGGGACTATGATCTCACCTCGAGTGCACGAGTATAAAAGTACTTCACAAAGTAACGTATGCATGAAAGTTGCTTAGCCTTGACCTAAACAAGTAAGTTATATCAATTAACCGGTTACGACACAAGGTCGGGTAAAATGTGTTCAATTAGTCCTATGGCTCGTTACGACTCGAATAGTATAGCATGTGAATCACGTTGTCAAGTTTCATGCAAGAATCAAGTATAAAAGCATGTTAGAACGATTGTAATAAAGTTTGAGTTGACATTTCAAAACCTTACCATTAGAAAGGAAATCTTATTACGTTTCCAACGATATTTGATTCATCGAAAACGGAGTTACGGTCAAAAAGTTATGGCCAAAACAAGTTTGCTGAAGTTCGGATGAAACAGGCAATTGTCGCGGCGCGACAAATTGCTCCGCGGCGCGACAAATGCCTATGTTGAAGGTCAGAAAGCCTGAAAAACATGTTCTAAAATCACCCTTTGGGCCACGGCGCGACAAATTGCTCCGCGGCGCGACAAATAACGTGGTCTGGTGCCTGGTCAGTTTCAAAAGTTCAAGTCTTGGTCAAAACTTCAAACAACCATAAAACGCAAACCGTAAACAACTAGAAGGCGTATCTTATACCGTTGGAAAGCTCTTTTGACAAGGAACACAACTAAACATGTATCATCAATCAAAAACATCATTTACAATAACTGAAAACTCGTCAATTGATCAAGAAAAGTTTATTTTCAAAGTTTCAAGTTCGTAAAACGTATTTTATGATTCGGGAATCCAATTTACACATACGATGTGCCGTTTTGAAGGTAATGAAGCATACATTACAACTAAACACTTACTAATAACATTTCATGGCATTCGAAACATCAAAAGCTTGTTTTAAGTCTATCAAACCCTAACCAAAATCCGCAAAATTCAATATTCATGTTTTTGAAGTTTCTTTAATCAACCTACGCATCAAAACGAAGCTAGTGATACTAGTAACACAATTAAAACATGCACTTTAACAATCTAACAACATTAACTCATCCAAAATCAAGGATTAAGCACACCCATTTCTAGTTCATGCTAGTTACTCCAAAAACAACAAATCGAGCAAACCAAACATATATTCATGTTATACACGAGCCATAGACACTAACTAACACAATTTCAAGTATATAAAACGAATTTAGAGAAATTTAGTGTTTTAGAAATGTTACCCAAAATGGATGAAATTGGTACCAAATCGAAGAGGATGATGAGAGGATCACGAATATGTAATTTGTTTTGAAGTTTGCTTCCCGATCCGAATTTAGATGATGAATCTATGAAGTTGGGGTTTGTGTGTGTTCTTGCTAGAAAGAGAGAAAGAGAGGGAGAGGGAGATGATGGAAATGGTGGAAAAATGGGTTGACTAGTTGACCTAGTCAACTAGTTTGCCCATTTGGCAACTCCGGTCCCTCGAGTTTCAAAGCGGGTGCGGGATTTAACCGATCGAATATTTTAAAAAAAAACGCTCGTGTAAACGGGTGACGTTAAAATTAAATAACGAGGGATATTATTTTAAAAAAAAGACGGTGTTAAAAATAAATTTAACGGAAAAACGCGGGATGTTACATTATCCACACCTCAAAAGAAATTTCGTCCCGAAATTTAGTTGGAAGTAGTAGTCGTTGAATCTTCCTCGAGATCTTGTGTTGCCAATTCTACGAATGAGGGAGAAGTACGTTCTAAGGTATTTCAACGAATTTTGACGGTCGGGATCATGTGTTGTTTTAAGGTTTGGCTTCACGATTTATGGTTTCAACCGGTCCTCCTAGGAAGTGAGGGTTATCGTCGATAGTGAGTTCATCAAAGGAGATAACAAGTTCTCGTTTCGCAAAACACGTCTTTGAGTTGATACATCGAATGTAGGATAAACGGAGACTCAAAATGGGTCGGAAAAGTCTAAACGGCTAGCGACGGGTCCAAAACACCCCAAGAATTTAAAGGATCAAAATATCGCGGATTTAGCTTCCTACGTTTCCCGAAACGGATTGCACCTTTCCAAGGTGCGACTCTTAACGTGACGCGGTTTCCCACGCGGAATTTGAAATGTTTACGTCTAACATCGGCGTAGCTCTTGGTGATTACGAGTCGCGTAGGGTTTTACCCGAATGTGAATAAATTTTCTCGGTTGCTCATGAATAACCTCGGCCCCGGTGAATTGATCATCGTTCACTTGGTTCGACAAAGGAGAATGACGTTTCCGGTCACATGTGGTTCCAAAAGGAGTGACGTTAAAACTTGAATGAAAATCATTGTAGTACGAGGATTCGGTTAAAGGAAAATACTTTTCTCAAGTAAATTTGAAGTTGGTAATACAAACTTGTATTATGGTTTCCAAGGTTTAAATCGCATGTTTGTTCGGTCCGTCGGGTTGTGGATGGTACGCGGTACTCATGTCTAAACGCGGTCCCGAGGCTTTTTGTAAGGTACTCCAAAATCTAGAAGTGGAACGAGGATCTCAATCCGAAACGGGGTACATTTCCCTAAGGCATATTGAACACGTTTGCTAGGAATTGAAAACGTTAGCTAGGACAAGTTTCTCAAGAAAATTCGCGTCGCGGAAGATTTATCGGTTCCCAAAAACGTTCGTCGGGGCAAGTTCTTATCGGGTTTTGAAAACGATTGTTAGGACTATCCACCCTCGCGGCGAATACTTGTATGACGTGAAGAGTCGCTCTCCATTGAGAATTTAGAATAAGGACCTCCTGAACCGGAAGTACGAGGGTGATGCAAAAGAAGTTCCCGCCCCGATGTGAGCATAACGAGTAAATTGTAGTTAGTCAATAAGACTGCGCGAGGACGAGCTAGTATACCCGTGTGACATACGGTTGAAGTCGAATGGAATCGGTAATTCATTCGGAAGCATAAATATAATTTGACAATAATTGAAGGTGTGTCCCCGGTATGGTTGTTATAAATATTCTCGGAGTTTTCGGATGTCCAAACATGAAAAGATGAAGTCATGTACATGGCACATGGTGGTGTTTAGGTTGATCGAGTCTAACCACCATCACGCGTCACTAGAACTTTGGTATGTCTTACCGTAATATAACCACGTTGATCGAGTGTCGTTATATTACGCCAAATCATACTTCCATTCCCACATCACTCCATGAGTTCAAGTTCGTGTCATCGTGAAAATCTAAAATGAACAAAATGTAACGACGTCTCAAACGTGACTCGTATTAAATCGAAAGAATTTCTGCAACTCTAAGGAAGCGTTCCCCGAGGGAAGTGTATAAATGATTGTTCACGTCAATGCGGTTCGAGTCAGACAATAATGTATTTAGATATGAAAAGAGTAACGAGTCATGATAACAAGTAGTACGCAACCGTAGTGATAAACAGTGATGACGATACTCATCTAAAGTGGTGGTGGTAACTTTACAACACTTGTGGATAGTAAGCTGAGACGGGGTGGATAACAACCAAGGAGTCAGAATTCCCGAACTAGAGTGACTAACGAAGTCGTGGTCATCCGTACGCGTATGAACCTTGAATTCACGTGTGTTACCAAAAAGTGGCGGAATACGAGTTCGTATGATGAAGGTTGGGTACCATTAAAAAGTTTGATTAAGAATGATTCAAGTATAATGCACAAGTAGTCAAGTAAGTGCTATCTATAGCAAATGTATGTCAGAATGCAATGGCTAACTATCCGGTTGTAGTCTAGATTCACTAATGCGTCCTAACGACTCTGTCAGACACACTAATGCACATCCTAGTTCCCTACAACCAACGCTCTGATACCATCTGTAGCGACCCGACAAAATCTTCATTGACGACGCCGCTAACTTAGGTCCCGTTACGTGGTCGTAGTCCCTATATGAGACTCGTTTGACCAAAATTATGTCGCATTCATTTGAAAGGTACAAGACTTGCAAGTTTAGTTTACAAAACCGTTCGACAGCAAGTCTAAGTTTACAAAAGTCATAAAGTATAAATGAAATAACTTGCGACATAATTAGTTGAAAAACACAGTTTCTATAAATAGCGTAAGTATGTAAACAAAAGTTTGAATCCAAAAGTGCTATCCCTAGCGTATGTATGTATGTATGCTTGACTCCAAGCATGAAATCAGAGTGTATGCATGTATGCTTGACCCCAAGCAAGTATGAATGTACGCGGAAGCATGTATCAAATAGCCATGTATGAACCTGAGAAACATGTAGAAAACTGTCAACGAAAAACGTTGGTGAAATCATAGGTGTTTGTAATAAACGTTATATTTTGAACCACAAGATTTAGTATCAAGCGTATACATCTCTAAAGATGTGTTTGTATCAAAAAGTATACATCTCAAAAGATGTTATTTGTAAACCATAAGATTTAGTATAAAGTGAATATCAAGCGTATACATCCTAAAAGATGTTGTCTGTATCACGAGCACCCAATTACCAAAACTTAACTGAATCTTCCCTCTGAATTTTGAATATAGTGTTAGAACATACACTATGCACGTTGAAATTATATTTCATCCACTAACGGTAGCGAACCGTCTGAATGAGGGTTCGTTAAACCCGTATGGCCACACAACATAATCACTCGCTTACACTTACACCCTGCAAGTGGAACTAATGATAATTGGATTGAGGACTTTTGTTCTAACTCGTCTGTATCTTTGCTCTTGTATTCGCATTTGTATCCAAAGTATGAAAGTATAAACCGTATAAATGTATATAAAGTATATGTTTCTCAGCCCACGATTTAAAAGTATAAAAGTATTTGCAAAGGTGGGACTATGATCTCACCTCGAGTGCACGAGTATAAAAGTACTTCACAAAGTAACGTATGCATGAAAGTTGCTTAGCCTTGACCTAAACAAGTAAGTTATATCAATTAACCGGTTACGACACAAGGTCGGGTAAAATGTGTTCAATTAGTCCTATGGCTCGTTACGACTCGAATAGTATAGCATGTGAATCACGTTGTCAAGTTTCATGCAAGAATCAAGTATAAAAGCATGTTAGAACGATTGTAATAAAGTTTGAGTTGACATTTCAAAACCTTACCATTAGAAAGGAAATCTTATTACGTTTCCAACGATATTTGATTCATCGAAAACGGAGTTACGGTCAAAAAGTTATGGCCAAAACAAGTTTGCTGAAGTTCGGATGAAACAGGCAATTGTCGCGGCGCGACAAATTGCTCCGCGGCGCGACAAATGCCTATGTTGAAGGTCAGAAAGCCTGAAAAACATGTTCTAAAATCACCCTTTGGGCCACGGCGCGACAAATTGCTCCGCGGCGCGACAAATAACGTGGTCTGGTGCCTGGTCAGTTTCAAAAGTTCAAGTCTTGGTCAAAACTTCAAACAACCATAAAACGCAAACCGTAAACAACTAGAAGGCGTATCTTATACCGTTGGAAAGCTCTTTTGACAAGGAACACAACTAAACATGTATCATCAATCAAAAACATCATTTACAATAACTGAAAACTCGTCAATTGATCAAGAAAAGTTTATTTTCAAAGTTTCAAGTTCGTAAAACGTATTTTATGATTCGGGAATCCAATTTACACATACGATGTGCCGTTTTGAAGGTAATGAAGCATACATTACAACTAAACACTTACTAATAACATTTCATGGCATTCGAAACATCAAAAGCTTGTTTTAAGTCTATCAAACCCTAACCAAAATCCGCAAAATTCAATATTCATGTTTTTGAAGTTTCTTTAATCAACCTACGCATCAAAACGAAGCTAGTGATACTAGTAACACAATTAAAACATGCACTTTAACAATCTAACAACATTAACTCATCCAAAATCAAGGATTAAGCACACCCATTTCTAGTTCATGCTAGTTACTCCAAAAACAACAAATCGAGCAAACCAAACATATATTCATGTTATACACGAGCCATAGACACTAACTAACACAATTTCAAGTATATAAAACGAATTTAGAGAAATTTAGTGTTTTAGAAATGTTACCCAAAATGGATGAAATTGGTACCAAATCGAAGAGGATGATGAGAGGATCACGAATATGTAATTTGTTTTGAAGTTTGCTTCCCGATCCGAATTTAGATGATGAATCTATGAAGTTGGGGTTTGTGTGTGTTCTTGCTAGAAAGAGAGAAAGAGAGGGAGAGGGAGATGATGGAAATGGTGGAAAAATGGGTTGACTAGTTGACCTAGTCAACTAGTTTGCCCATTTGGCAACTCCGGTCCCTCGAGTTTCAAAGCGGGTGCGGGATTTAACCGATCGAATATTTTAAAAAAAAACGCTCGTGTAAACGGGTGACGTTAAAATTAAATAACGAGGGATATTATTTTAAAAAAAAGACGGTGTTAAAAATAAATTTAACGGAAAAACGCGGGATGTTACAGTCTGTACAATTTTTATTTTATTTTTTTTATTTTTAACCTTTTGATAATAAACGCTAATTTGTTCGCTATAAAGTATTAAATTGGTATTGAATAAAATTAGGTTTAGCGGCCGAAATTATTGATATCATTCAAAAAAAAAAAAATTATTACATCACTGCGAAATTTAACGTTTATTCTTAAGGTATAAATATCTTTAATCAATCAACCCAAAATATTTCAAAAATTCGTCATGAGTTAAATTAGGTCTTGGAACCGAAATTACTTTACCGAAAAGAGGGGCGCATATTTTTGATAATATTTGATTGATTAAAGTGGGATAAAAAGCCAAAAAGATTTTTAATTTTATTTTTACCATGTTTTTAAAATTAATATATAAATCTTAAATTAATATTGTAAACTTTGTAAAAACAATATATTTAAAATTGTAAATATTTGAAAAAATTAATATAAGTTTGGTGTGAATTTTTAATTTTATGCATTTTAAATTGTAAGTTTGGTGTGAATTTATAATATGAATTTTTTTTTAAATTAAGATTGGTGTGAATTTATAATTTTTAAAATATGAATTTTAAATTTTAAGTTTGGTGTGAATTTTAATATTAATTTTGAATTTTATATTTAAATTGTGTGAATTTAAAAACAAAAATTTACTTTATCTCGTTAAGTTAAAAATATGATTTTTAAAATTCGTCGTAAGTTGAAGACTAGGTCTTTGAACCGAAATTGCTTTACCCGAGGGAGGGACGAGAACTTTTATTATCATTATTTTTAATCTTATTGAATTAAAGTATGCCAAAAACATTAAAAAACCAAAAATCTTAGCTTTTAAAACAATCGCTACAAAAAGACAAATTTTAAAATTTTGTCGAAGGACGGACTAGGACATCGATCCGAAACGACCTCGTCCTAAATAACAAGGGAAACAAAATTTTAAAATTAATTACTTAATTGTTTTAATTAATATAAGATGTTAAAAAAAAAAAAAAAGCAAACTCCGTGACTCGCGGAGTTTGAAGCTTTAAACCCCGCTACTCGCGGAGGGATCGAAATACAGAAAAAAATAAAATCGAGCTAAACAGCTCAGTCCACACACCACAAGTAAAACACAGCAAAGAACAGCCGAAAAAACTGTACAAAAACCCGAAAAATACACCCCAAAATCACAATTTTTAACCGTTAATCATCAAATCTTTTACAAAAATCATGTTGAGAAGGATGCTATCAAGGAATTACTCAAGAAAAACGGTAAATTTCTACACCTAAACACCATTTAATTCGAAAATTAGTGTTCTTGAGCAATTTTTTCCCCAATTTGATTTTGATGCTTTTTAGTGTAATTAAGCTTAAATTGTTTATGTATTATGCTTGTATAACCTAGATTGATGCTGTTTAACATGATTAGAAGCCTTAAACTTCAAATTTTGAGTAATCTAGGGTTTGTGTTCTTGAGCAAATTTGGGGCTTTTTGATATAAACAGGTTATGACCGATTTTTGTCATGAATTGTTGCTAAATTAAGTAGTGTAACATGTTTAGGTAGTTAAATGATCCAAACTTTGAGCCTAAACGTGATTTTGAGAATTAAAGTGGACTTTTTCAAAGTCTGAAATTCATGAACTTGATTTTTGAGAGATAATGCCATTTGAGACTTGTTTAATTGCTAGTAATGATTATTTTGACATGTTATTTGAGTTAAATGCTTATGAACTTGGCGAACATTTTCATATATGCTTATTTGAAAAAGTGTAGATTTGATAAAAATATGAAAATGAGCTTAAGTTTGATATAAATTGATCATGTCATTGTAATTATTTTGATTGATGATTTTGCTGACACTAATGCATATTTGGATGCACAAAAATTGTGTTTGATGTGTTTTGCAGACTGAAAGGGGTGAATCTTCATCCCAAGCTCGCAATGCTCCTGCTGAGAATGCGGAACAACAGGAGGTGGATAACTACTACAAGCAGGATATACCTCATCCAGTCATGACATTTTCTGATATGAGTTACACCCGAACCTGAGATTTGACAGACTTTGGATTGATTATCCAAAATACCAAAGGGGTTTGCATACTCTTCATTCTAAGGTTGTTGAGGTACCTAGGGTCATAGAATGGGGACCCTTAGAAGCTGTAGAATTGGCCGGGCCAATTAGGGAATTACTTGTACAGAGGTATGGTAATTCTACTTTTAATGACTGGGTAAGTTTATTCACCATGCATAGACCTGTATATAAAGTATGGTGTGAAGAATTGTTATGTAGTATAGAGTTGAATGATCGGGTAGCTAGTTTAACCGATCGATCTTTTATTAGATTTTTGTTAGGAGGTTCGATGCGACACATGTCTTTACTAGACATGGCTCAGGCTTTACGTATATATACTCCCGAGGAATTAGCATCTGCCGATTGTAGAGGGTTGATACTAAATGGTAGAAAGATAGATGAAAATTTTGATACACACGGTGTATGGAGTCAAATGACAAGCCATCACCGTTTCAAAGGGGGAAATTACTCTTATTTGGATATAGATAGAGCTGAATTAAGAGTGATTCATAGGTTTTTAGCTAATTCGATTACACAAAGAGGTAAGAACAAGGAAAAGGTAAATGAACAGGATTTGTTTTACCATATGTGTATTCGAGACCCACAAAGCATTGTAAGTATACCGTATTGTGTGGGTTATTATTTATCAGCTATGGTTAGGGGGATGAGACCGCATAGCATAATAGGAGGTGGTATTTTTATTACTTTGATTGCTGAATATCTCGGTGTGGATATAAGTCGGGGGGGATTATTAGTAGAAGAACCAGAACCCCGCGATACTATAGGTTTAAATGTATACCATGGTGCGAAAGTTTTGAAGAGGCGAAATAACGCCGCAGTACAATACCATGGTAGACATCCACAGGTTGAGAGAAACCAACAGCAAGGTAATGTAGGAGGGGGAAATGAGATGCAAGAAATGCAAAGGTTTATAGCTTCACAGGAATACGAAAATGCTAGACAGAGAGCATTTGAAGATTGGCAAGTTCATCAGAACCAAATCATAGCTCATTGCCAACATATAGGTAGAAACTATACTCCTACACCAAAACCCATCTTCCCTCCCTGGTCTATAGAGATGCAACCACCGTATCCTACGTATAACCCTGCCGAAGCATTCTATAGCACCTATGGTTATGCTTGGAACCCCTATTGGTACCAGTATCATCCCTAGTCTACTTAGTTTTATTTATTTTGTAATTTGTAATATTGATACGTTTAATACTTATGTTAATATTGTAATAGTTTTTATAATTTTCTAACTTTTATTCTTAGATTTTAATAATTTTTGAATGTGGGGTAATATACCAAACTTCAAAAATATGTATATATGTTTGCAGTTTATCTTATGTACACAACAGGGTAAAACAACGCATTTTCAAATACTGGCATTAAGTTCAGCAAAAGCAACTAATTTTGACGACAAGATGCAAAATATATGTGAAATAACAACAAAGACGGAATGAACAAATGATGTGCACCATTTATCATTCAGAAAACAAACGCCAATATATTTGGAAACTTTGGTAAAAATTTAATCATTTTCACACAAATCACCCTCAATAATTTAAATTGTTACTGATTTATTGCAAATGAGGGCATTGCAAGATCTTAAGTGTGGGAAGGGGTTAAATTCTTTCGGATTTTAAAATTTTTATCTTAAACACTGGATTACCATTAAAAATACTAGTAAAGCAGTAGTTGTATTAGAATCTAGTGCTCTCTGATAATAAAGAACAGCCCTAGTCTTATATACTGACTACCCAATTCTAGTAAAAATTTTCAAAATTTTCAATTAAATGAACTCAAAATCATGTTTATACATATTTATGAACGATAAAACTAGGTTTTAACACCGAAATTATTGTAACCTTGGAAAGGACATAAATTGAGAAACAAATCAAAATGTTAAAATTCATTTAAAATGGAATAGAGGACGATAAAAAGGAAAATAAAAGCCAAGTGTGGGAAAATTTACCAAGTTATCTTAAACATATGTCACATATTTTTATACAAATAACTGAAAATACTTTTGCTTTGAACTAAACTAAACTGTTTTACCTGATTTACTGTAAGAAAGATGGATCTATACGATGAATCAATTCCATCATTAAAAGGAAGTAAAGTCTTCCGAAAAAGACACGCGCTTCTTGATTTAGGTCATGAAGTTGTCGTCCAGACCAGCTGTAGGTTGACGAAAAATCTAGAAAAGTCATCACTAAAATCAGCAGGAAATCCACGGACCTCAGCATTAAACAGGGTCGCCAAGTGGTCAGATTTATCCTAACCATGAGAAGGATTTATCTCGTAAAATGGGGGGGTACCATGCAAATTAGCTGGATAAGACTAATAAATCAGATCCCCATAAAGGATAATCTCCTTAAAAGATCAAAAATCAGCTTTTAAGCCTGATATTACTCAATCCTAGAGATTGACCTTAAAGATTGAGAATTCAAACTCATGAAATTCAATGATATCTAAACTCGAGCTTGAACGAGAAAATATTTTGATCAAAATTACAAACCGATTTGTTTTCTGAAAACCCTATTTTCAATGCGTTCATTACCATTGAACGTAAAATCCTAGGAATTCACCTGGAATTCATTAGGTCACCTGAACTAAATCGGGTGTCAACCGTAAGAACGGTGGTTGCATAGCATGGTCAAAGACAGGACCTTGTGCCAGACTGAAAAATTATAAGGGTGAGCTTTACTATTGCTCCTACCAAGGATAGTAATTGCGTCCGACACGTTATAGACCATAATTAAAAGCATGTCAGGGGACATTGCCTTAACAGTTGCTTGTTCAACGCTTTCCTTTACAACCGGACGGTAGTTTACCGAAAGGTAATATACGGGACAAGTAAACTGGACGTGTTGCTTTCCAAATACAAGGTTAGCAAGTGGGTGACACAAAACCGCAAGTTTTGAGCTAAAATTTTCAAATCTGAAACCCACCAAACCCACAAAAATATTTTGCAAACACCGGTAAAGGGTTATTCCGGAAAACTTATCTAGGGTAAAAACTAGATTTAATTTTCAAAAGATCAAATGTTTTCATAAAGATCCAATTTCCTTAATGGATCTAAATTTTTATAGTCATGTGGGACTGTAAACCATATCGTTAGTACCATTGTTTATACCGCCGTATAGAAATCACTGATGTACAAAGTGTGAAGAATAAAGAAGTGATTCTTGTATTTCAAGACGATATTGCTTGAGGACAAGCAACGCTCAAGTGTGGGAATATTTGATAATGCTAAAAACGAACATATATTTCATAGCATTATTCCTCAAGAAAGACAAGCTTTTAGTTGCATTTGTTCTATTTACAAGTGATATTCGTTTAAATAATAAAAGGTGAAGACAAAAGACAGATTCGACGAATTGAAGACGCAAATGACCAAAAAGCTCAAAAGTACAAAAGACAATCAAAGAGGTTCCAATTATTGATAAGAAACGTCTCGAAATTACAAGAGTACAAGATTCAAAACGCAAAGTACAAGATATTAAATTGTACGCAAGGACGTTCGAAAATCCGGAACCGGGACCAGAATCAACTCTCAACGCTCGACGCAACGGACTAAAAATTACAAGTCAACTATGCACATAAATATAATATAATATTTAAATAATTCTTATAATTATTTAATATATTATATTTATTTATAAAACCGTCGGTAAACAAAGAGCCAAACTCGTTTGAGCTGTAAAAGCAAACTCCGCGACTCGCGGAGTTTGAAGGCCAAAAGGGCCGCGAGTCGCGGAGCCCCAAGTTTTGAAAATCCCTATAAAAGCAAACGAATTCTGATCGCAAAAATTACAATATATCCATCCATCTCTCTATCTATATCGTAAAATATATATATATATATATATATATATATATATATATATATATATATATTTATAATTTATATTTTAATTTTAATTATAATTCTAATAATAAGGGTATGTTAGCGAATGTTGTAAGGGTGTAAGTCGAAATTCTGTCCGTGTAACGCTACGCTATTTTTAATCATTATAAGTTATGTTCAACCTTTTTATATTAATGTCTCGTAGCTAAGTTATTATTATGCTTATTTAATCCGAAGGAATCATGATGTTGGGCTAATTACTAAAATTGGGTAATTGGGCTTTGTACCATAATTGAGGTTTGGATAAAAGAACGACACTTGTGGAAATTAGACTATGGGCTATTAATGGGTTTTATATTAACTAAACAATACCTTGTTAATTTAATATACAAACTTATAATTCGACGTATTTATATATAACCACATATGCTTGACTGGGTACGGTGGGCGGGATATCTATAAATACCAATAATTATTCATTTTACCGGATACGAAACTGGATTAATAGTTAATAGACTTGTTGAAACAGGGGTGAATTACATTCAAGGGTAATTGGTGTAATTGTTAACAAAGTAGTAAAACCTTGGTTTACACGCAGTCGATAACCTGGTGTATTCATTAAACAAAGTATTAAAACCTTGTTACAATTCGAATCCCCAATTAGTTGGAATATTTAACTTCGGGAATAAGAATAATTTGACGAAGGCTTTCGCTCTTTATATTTATGACTGATGGACTATTATGGACAAATCCGTATGGACATATTAAATAATCCAGGACAAAGGACAATTAACCCATGGGCATAAAACTAAAATCAACACGTCAAACATCATGATTACGGAAGTTTAAATAAGCATAATTCTTTTATTTCATATTTAATTTCCTTTATTTTATATTTAATTGCACTTCTAATTATCGCATTTTTATTATTCGCAATTTCATTATCGTTATTTACTTTACGCTTTAATTTAAGTCTTGTATTTATTTTTAATATTTTACATTTGGTTTTAACTGCGACTAAAGTTTTAAAATCGACAAACCGGTCATTAAACGGTAAAAACCCCCCCTTTATAATAATAATATTACTTATAAATATATTTGTATTTTTATAAAAGTAAACTAATATAGCGTTAAGCTTTGTTTAAAAAGATTCCCTGTGGAACGAACCGGACTTACTAAAAACTACACTACTGTACGATTAGGTACACTGCCTATAAGTGTTGTAGCAAGGTTTAAGTATATCCATTCTCTAAATAAATAAATATCTTGTGTAAAATTGTATCGTATTTAATAGTGTTTCTAGTAAAATTTAATAGTATTTTATATACACCTCGCGTAACATCACTTATGTATTATTTATTCTATTTAATAACATATTTGGTTATTTAATATTTATATAATACAATGTAATAATTATTAATAGCAATCATATATACATGTATATATATATTCATTTTAAATTATACTTAATTATTTTGTATCTTATTTTACATAGCTAATTCAATTGTTTAAATTATATTTTATGTTTATTATTTACACTTACATTTATATTTATAAATACATATTTATTTACAAACAATTGTTCGTGAATCACCGGGAATGGTCAAAGGTCAAATGCATTAATAAAGAATCATTCAAACATTTTGGAACTCGGTTTAATAGACTTTGCTTATCGTGTCGAAATCAAATATGAATTAAGTTTAAATTTGGTCGGAAATTTCCGGGTCGTCACAATATATATGTGTGTGTGTGTGTGTATGTGTGTGTGCGTTTTCTAGTGTGGATGTGAGATTGTGAGGAACAACAAAAAGATTTTTTTTATATTTTATAAAATAAAGAAAATTCATATAGAGGGTGAAACATCGGTTAATCAAGCCACCTCAAGGTGAGACCTAGTTCCAGATGAATTACGCATTATGCGCAACCTCTGGTCACATTCTGAGCAATTTGACATAGTCATGAATTGAACCCGGGTGGTGTGCTTCATTGGGCAACTCGGTGGCCACTCAGGCAAGCTTGCGTAAGAAAATTCATTTAGAAACTATGAAGTTTTCATAAAGAAAAACTTTATCGATATAGAAAAAACTGCAATTGAGGCTCGAACCTATAAAAAAACAACAAATTTTTTTAGAACGACAATTTTAGCATTGAATACTCTCATTTGCCACTCACACACCCGTTAGGAAGTGTGATGATCGCTCCAAATCCATATGGATGAATACGTCATTCATCGATTTCATTGACAATGCAGTCAAAAATAAGATACATGGTGATGATTTGGTGAATGCAACGTTTCCTTGAAAAATATGCCATGTATGACTCAATGCACATAGCTTGTCTAACATATAAGCAAACAGCAGAAGACTTCTAGGAAACCTGAGAATAAACATGCTAACAAGTGTCAACACAAAGGTTAGTGAGTTCATAGTTTTATTGTTTCATATAATCTGTATATAAAGGTGGATCACAAGATTTTAGTCGTTTCATCCAGAAACGTTTATCAAAATATTCTACAAGATTGAGCACCCTGGTAACTAAACTTTAACGTCTATATAATAAGTACCCCTGTTTCAACATACATGCAACCAAAATGTACAATACACGCAAACCAACGTGTACTAAACTCAAATAGCATACGTTTGTTTTATAGTTCAGGCTAGAGTTTCTATACCTGGAACAGACGGGGATGTCAAGCCCTATGGATCCATATACCTCTATTCGCGCCCATCGGTTCTTATAACCGACAGTTACTAGTTACCAAAGCTAAGGGATTTTCGGTTCAAACTCGGTGTAGAATTTAGTATGTACTTGTGTCCATTGCGTTTAAAATAAAGTGCATGTATTCTCAGCCCAAAAATATTTTAAAGCATTTAAAAAGGGGTCTATAAACTCACCTTAGCAGCATATAAAGTCGTTCACCAAAATGTGACTGAAACTCGGATTACCAAATAACCGTAGATCTCAACCTAGAGAACATATGTTGGTCAATAAATGTATATCAAGCTAGGTCAGGTCATAGTGTATCATAATCCTAATGCTCGATATCGACATACAAAAGTTATCCAAAGTCATTTCAAAAAGTCAAATTTGACAGTTGTTTAACAAAACGAGAGGTACCTTATATAAGGATTCATTTACTCGGTTGGTAATATTCAAAAATCCAAATTATCAATCTCGTAAACAAGTTGTTTAAATCTTAATTGTAGATTCAAAAGCAATTTCAATTAACGTTAATCATAATTCAGTTGATCATATCTTTTAATCCGTTCATCGAAATTATTCTATATCTAAATGAAAAGTTATTGATTTTTCGCCAGCTTTCCAAAAACATGTATATCATATACCTTTTACCAGTAATATATGTATTTAATTCGTGATTCATTATAAACTGTTTAGCGACGAAATTTAGCATACATGCATGCATAAATATATATACTCGAGCACTAGACATGGATACACAATTAATATATAAAAGATAAGATATGAATGCTCACGTATCAATATTGTGATTCAATATTGCAGGAAAGTACGTAGACGCAACGGAGATGATAAACACTAGGTTTGACTTGCGAACAATACCCACGAACATTACCCATAACCTCCATAGCTATAACCCATAATTTCCTTAGCTCTATCCCGCTCGAAAACATATTTTGAAAGTGACACGCTTATGACCTCGTCGTAGTATTTTATGTATAAATAATAATACTCATACTACTAATAATAAGATTAATAATAATATCAATCTTTAATAATAATAATAATAATAATAATAATAATAATAATAATAATAATAATAATAATAATAATATAAATAAAGTAAATAAATACTTACGGAGTAATATTAAGAAGAGTGTGAGAAAAACAGAACCGAAATCGAGCAATTTATAGTATCTCTCCTGTCACCAACCCCCATGCGATCGCATGGGGTTTGTGCCGGTTATCCATGTGATTGCATGGATGTATTTTCCAGCTCACAATGCTTTGGTTTCTTCCTCGTTGACATAATTTTATATTAATTTTATAATATATAATTTATATAATTAATTATATATTATATTAAATTCACGTGCATAGTTGAATTGTAATTTTCATTCCGATAAGTCGTACGTCGTCACTCGACTCATGTCCCGGTTCCGGTTTTTCGAACGTTGTTTCGTACGCAAAGAAAACTAGCATTTTACGTTTCATGACTCGTACCTTTGTCAAAATATAGTCTTAAATTATCAATAAACTATATCACTCAAAGTGTATCTTAAACTTTCGAGTGTTTTGGTCATTTACTTCTATAAATCATCGTCTCGCTATTTATTAATATATATTTAATAATACTATTTTAAATCAAATCGTTTTAAGATTAAGTTAATATTTTATTTTATCACCTTGTAAAATATATATATACATTTTCATTTAGAAATAGAGTTTTACTGTAGCAAAGTTACTGTAGCAAAGTTTTTTTAATGTAGCAAATAGTGATTTTCGAAAACACTGTAGCATTTCGGGTACTGTAGCAATTCGAAAATACTGTAGCAAATTAGTGTTTTACTGGTTCATCTTAAACGTTTTAGTTAACTTATCTAAATATTAATCGAATCAATAATCGAATGTTACCATCGTTTACTAAATAACTTGAAATCATATATATATATATATATATATATATATATATATATATATATATATATATATATATATATATATATATATATATATATATATATATATATATATATATATATATATATATATATATATGCACATTAAGTTATATATATATTGTTCGTGAATCGTCGAGAACAGTCAAAGAATAATTGATTATATGAATATAGTTCCAAAACTTTCGTGACTCAACATTACAGACTTTGCTTATCGTGTCGGAAACGTTAATCATACAAAGATTAAGTTTAAATTTGGTCAGAAATTTCCAGGTCATCACAGGAAGAAACTCCTCGCATCCGTCGCGCAAAGCGTACCGGGAATGCTTTAGGTTAACTGCTTGGTCCGCACCGAGTGAAGGAACCAAAGGCACACAACCTTGGAGAAAACTCCCCCTCCAGGATTTTGATCCTGCACTAATTTTTCAAGGATACGGGCCTAGAACCAACTAAGGTTTTTTTTACCACTCAACCAATAGTAATATATATATATATATATATATATATATATATATATATATATATATATATATATATATATATATATATATATATATATATATATATAATATATATATATACATACATACATACATACATACATACATACATACATACATACATACATATATCATAGCTTCAACGTAACAAAACACTAAACATGTAACGGCATCTAAACACAATACAAATACGCATAAACCAACCAACAAAGTAAACAAAACGATAACGAGTGACAAACGATATCAACGGCCAAAAGCAATAACAAAATGAACTACCATGGGTTTATAGACCCTAATAAAATCTCGTTTAAATATTACGTCAACACTTCTTAAAATTCTAAAGAAAGACTAAACTATTTTGTTCATAACACAATAACTGAAATATTTATGACTATTTATAATGTGCGTGATAGACTTAAAGGGTATTTTGAACACGCCCGATAGCTGGTTGGTGGGAAAGATGATGAGCAAAAGGTGATAGAAGCACCTAATGTAAATTGGACGTAATGGACTAATATAATACGGAGTACTTTTTCTAATTTCTATTAACTCATTCAACCAACTTACAATCCTATTTTGACAGATCACTCTAACACTTATTTTAGCACCTTCCTTACTAGTCACTGGTCCTCTTCATGCCACCACCTTCCTCACGTCACAACAATCCCTCATAACGTATTTAACACCACTACGAATACTCTAAAACGTGCATACACGTATTTATGCCATCCAAAATCTTAAATCATATACACACTCACATATCTGTTGATTATGACCACCCTTTTAAGACTTGATGCTTCTTCAAAAGGACGGAAATCATCACAAGTTATATGCAAATATTAGAATTACTATATGGTGTCATGCAAGTTATTTTAAGACTAGAAAAGACATGAGCAAATGACATATGCGTTAGGAGCGATCTAACTTACATGCACTGTTATTTGTTTTTTAGTATACATACTGAACGTAAGTTACGTAAAGTATTTATAATATATATATACATATACACACACACGCATAGACTAGCGCACACCTCGCAGATTCGCATAATCATATCTCTTTATATATAATTACTCCCATCAATGGTTGATTTGGTGGTGTTCCGGTGGTGGTTCGTTGGTCCGGTGGTGGTTTGGTGTTTCGATGGTGGTTTGGTGTTCCAGTGGTGGTTCAATTTTCTGATGGTGGTTTAGTAATCCGGTAGTGGTCCGATGGTACGTGGTGGTTCGATAGTGTTCCGGTGGTGGTCTGAGGGATCATTGGTGTCGGTGGTGGTTCATTCGTCCGGTGGTGGTCCGGTAGTCCGGTGGTGGTCCATCGGTCCGGTGGTGGTCCAATTTTCAATGGTTGTTCGGTGGTCCGGTGGTGGTTGGTTGGTCTGGTAGTGATTTTCCGGTGAGGGTCTAGTGTTCTGGTGGTGGTTCGGTGGTTGTTCAATTGTTTGGTAGTGATGATTAATGATGTTGGTGGTGTAGATGGTGGGCAGTGGTACTGGGCGGTGGTCGTGGTAGGTGGTGTGGTGATGGGTGGTGGTGGTGGTATGTTGTAATGGTGGTGGTTGTGAATGAATTGGGTTTGTTAATAATTAATGATTGAGATTCAAATAAGCAAAAACTAATGATATATTCACCATCTAAATTACCAGATACACTTTTTCATATTTGGCTAACGAAATACCAATCAAATCATTCAAATGGATATCGTGCCGATGAAAAAAAAGGTTATATCGAGTGGTTGACCCGGCTCGCCAATCCTAAATCATATGATGCTAAACCTAAAGACAAGTCGGGCATCGGCTAAACTCTCAAATTGATATCGAGGGAGAAAAAATAAAAGTTATATAAGTTGTATGGCATAGCTATTTTTGCAACATCTTCACATTAGTATTGATAAATTGTCGAGCATCCTGTATACTTTTGTAAAATTTCAGTAACATCCGAAGAAAAAGCGAACTGAACAAAATTTCTAGCGTTACTGCTTAAACCAACTTAACTATGATTAGAAAAATCTACTCCGTATAAGTTAAATTATTTTATTAAGATATCAAATCAAAATACGGAGTATTAATTATTATTTCTGTAAATATTTGCATTTCATCTTTCACACAACACCCACCTAAAATTTCTAGCATTCATTCACTACCCTCCATTTCAGTATTCATTCTCTACTCTGATCTCCAAAATGTTTACAAACCCCCACTCTCCCGCTCCATAACCCTACACAAAACCCCCACATATTGCCAATCATCATCACAAAACTAATAACCCTAAAATTAGGTTTAAAATCATGCCAGCCATGGCATCACAAGGCAAAATCCACCGAATCGAACTCGAAAACTTCAAATCCTACAAAGGTCATCAAATAATTGGTCCGTTTTACGACTTCACTGCCATCATCGGCCCTAACGGTTCCGGTAAATCAAACCTAATGGACGCAATTAGTTTCGTTCTCGGTGTTCGTACAGGTCAATTGAGAGGCGCGCAATTGAAGGATTTGATTTACGCTTTTGACGATCGAGAGAAAGAGCAGAGAGGACGTAAGGCGTATGTTAAGTTAGTTTATCGCCTCGGAAACGGTACGGATTTGTTGTTTACTCGTAGTATTACAAGTGCTGGTGGTAGTGAGTACCGGATTGATGATAGGGTTGTTAATTGGGATGATTATTGTGCCAAGTTGAAGTCGTTAGGTATTCTTATTAAGGCCAGAAATTTTCTGGTATTTCAGGTAATTTCATTATTTTTTGTTTACTTTTAGTATTTCATTGTTTTAGTTTCCTACTAGTACATCGATTACTGTTTAGTTAGGGTTAGGGTTATAAATACCTAAGTGAATTGACAGGCATATTACTGTAGTGTTGGATATGTAAATGGAACTACAATAGGCTTGTTTGTTGTGTTAGATATGTGGTAAATGGTGATGAATATTGTTCTTCTGATTTACTTTTGTTAAGAGCATATACAGTTTCTTATGTATTTCGGTACAATATTGTGATTTGGTTGATCTGTATGTAGGAAGGTTTAGCACGTGTGATTTAAGAAATGGATGATAGTCCAATGTATGGTAATATGTTTACAAATGTGTTGTTTCTATGGAAGGGTTTTCTTTTATGATTTGTAGTCACCTTAGTTGTTTTTTTTTTTTTTGGTCCAAAGTGGAAAGTGCTAGATATGATTTACCCAAATTATTAAAATTCGAAACTGTGGGAATGACTATTTTTCTATATGAACTCATTTTAGTAGTTATTTAAGAAACTGGCAAGCAAGTTAATTATTTGTATTTCATGCAAGTCTTGTAGCAGTATTTTTTTTTCCTTCTAGTGGAGCCTGTTTTCTCTGAGACAGACTAGCATCAGTCCTAATATAACTAGTTACAGTTTTTAATCATATTGTCCACTTTATACAAAACTATGTTTGTAACCTGCTTATAATTGATCATCAAGTAGTGGACTTACAGAGTCTTTAATATGGCCTATTTTGTATTATTGATCAAGTTAAGGATTGATATTGTTTATGCCAGTGTAGTTAAAGGCGAGCGCATAGGCGGTAAGGTGTTCTACAGGGGAAATCACCTTTGTTAATTAAGCGATAAGGCGCCCACCTTTCAAATATTTAGGGTTTTGGTATACTAACGGTTTTATTTTAAAATCGTAACGGCTTCTTTTTTAATGACATTTGTATTGACAAGATTGCCTTTTTATTAGAATTATTTTATGGATATATAAATATCTTGAAGTAGGTCACTGTCATTTGATTGATTTTAAAGCTTATATATTTGGGTTAATTTTCTATAATACAACTATTTTAAAAGCTATACATGTTTTATATCGTCATATCATGCCTTTATTACTCTTCATTTATATGTTTTATTAATATAAATGTGACATACGTTACTAGCATAACTGAACAGCTTAGTACACTTGGGCGATCATCTTTTTCCGCATCCTCTTTTAGGAAAATACAGAAGCATGTTGCCTTCGCTTCGCTTTTAACTACCATGACTCCATGTTTTAGGCAGGCGGGCAGCATGTATTCGGAGAATTCTGTGGTTAAACCTTCTGGCTTTTAGAAAACGACATGAGCTTAAATAGATATCTTTATATTTATATGTGGCTTGCCAACTGATCTTTTTTTTTATATAAACTTAAACATTACTAAGAATTAGGTTTTTATTGTCTTTTATCAGTCTGTCATCTATGACTATCAGTTAATGCTAGTCACCGTTATTATTTCTGGAGATGGTTTTGTTTATGGAAATAAAAAGATATCTTATTTTTGTGCAACTATAACTGACGTTCTGAAAGTTAGCATGTGTGGTATCTAATTGATTTGGAAGAGGTGGGATAGGTTATATGTTTGCAGGTATATGCATGGCATATGCTTCCTGAATGGGGAGGGAAGACCATTCTCATGGTCTTATGCAACCGCAGTAAATTTTAAATGTTGGACTGTAGGTTTGGCTTAGAAAAGTGGTTGCCTGGTATGCTATCCCTGACTGTTTATGTTTGTCAAAATGCAGGGTGACGTGGAGTCTGTTGCATCGAAAAATCCTAAAGAACTTACCGTGCTTCTTGAGCAAATATCTGGGTCCGATGAAGATAAAAGATTGTATGAAGAGCTGGAGGAAAAGAAAGGAGCTGCCGAGGAAAAGTCTGCACTTGCTCATCATAAAAAGAAGACCATTGTTATGGAGAGAAAGCAGAAGAAGGGGCAGAAAGAAGAGGCCGAGAAACATATGCGTTTGCAAGAGGAATTGGTAGGCGTTGTTTAATTTTACCATGTCTATTCATGTATAAGTGATGTGTATGTGTAGCTGTATATGAGAGTGTGTGTGCATGCGTGTTCACGTTCATTTTGACATCTTACGACACCATTGGCGGATCTTGAACGCAAAGTTTAAGGGGCAATCTTGAGCATAAATTTTGGAAGGCCAATTTAATTAGTAATACATCATTGTAAAAAACAATGACAGCTAAAATATAGAAGAGGATGTGGGTGCAGGATTTAAACCTACACCAACTTTATATTGTGAAATTGCAAATAACAAAAACACAATGTGTCAGCTTGATGTTTACGCAATTTATCTACAAAAGATTCGTATTAAGTGTCTGTTTTGGGAGGGCCATGGCCCACCCATGCCCTCCCAAAGATCCTCCATTGCACGACACGCTTAGCATGCATGATGCATGTAAATATTGATACTGTTATCCTAACACCAAGTTGTTACATATTTGCTAACTTTCTAATTTTTTAATGAAACTTCTGGTTATTATACCTTTTTGAGATCTTTCCTTCTCTAACTATCTCTTATATGTACTTGTCGTTTTGCAGATATCTAAAAAGAGAGAACACTACTTGTGGCAGTTATTTAACATAGAAAAGGATGTTAATAAGGCCAATGAGGAGATTGAAGCTGAACAGGGAAGTCTTCAAGAAATTATAAGTGAATTGGATGGTTATGAGAATGAATCACGCAAAAGAGAGAAGGAGCAAGCTAAATACCGAAAAGAAATCGATAAACGTGAAAAGAAGATTGCAGAGAAGAAGAACAAGATTGATAAAAATGTGAGTTTATTCTCTTCTAATTTAGAAATTTCTTATAAGCTTTGCTCCTATTATGATAACATATTTAACTCGTACATAACACTACCTTAGTAGCTTACTGTATACTTTTTTGTTTGAAAAGCAACCGGAGCTTCTTAAGCTGAAGGAGGAGAAAACTCGCTTAAATGCAAAACTGAAGAACACAGGGAAAGAGCTTGATAAAAGAATAGAAGAGAAGAAGAAGCATATGGTTGAAGTTGAAAAGCTTCAGAATGACTTAGAGGACCTTACCAAGCAACTCGATAACTTACAAACTAGAAATCAATCTGAGGGGGGCAAGCTTCATTTAGGTGATGATCAATTGGATGCATATAACCGTATGTAAGTACTTATTTAACCTGGTTATTATATAATTAATAATTAAAACAGATAGAATTCCAAACAAGTGTCAAGAAGTACATTTTTATGTACCCTTTCTTATATTCTAAGTGTATTTTTTTCAACTAACTGTAGTAGTTGATCTTGTACAGTAAAGAGGAAGCTGGTATGAAGACTACTAAGCTAAAGGACGAAAAAGAGGTTCAAGACAGGGAACAACATGCTGATTTGGAAGCTCAAAAGAATTTGGAAGAGAATCTCCAGCAGTTAGAGAGTAGGAAGCAAGAGCTCGAGTTGCAACAGAAACAAATGCAAAGTAGGCTTAAGAAGATTGTAGAGGCCATTGGCAAACATAACGAAGAGCTCAAACGACTTAGAAAGGAACAAAATGACTTGCGGAAGAAACTTGGAGACTCCAAGTTAGTGGTTTGTTATTTCTCTTTTGGATTTACCTTTTCACATACTGATTACATGTGTTACTTTTGCAGAGAGAAATATGAGATGTTGAGGGCCAAAATAAGTGAATTAGAGAATCAATTACGCGAGTTGAAGGCCGACAAACATGAAGGTGATAGGGATGCGAAGTTGTCTCAAGCAGTTGAGGCTCTCAGGCGCCTTTTTCCTGGTGTTCATGGTCGTATGACTGAGCTGTGCAGGCCAACACAGAAGAAATATAATCTTGCTGTTACAGTTGCTATGGGAAGATTTATGGATGCTGTGGTTGTTGATGATGACCAGACGGGGAAAGAATGCATCAAGGTTAATATCATATATAAATTTATCTATCTGCGACTTTTAAATTTAGTTTCTTTGTACGTTGCATCAGTTTTGAGTATAGAGTGGACTTATTGAAGGTTAAAACCAACAAATAATACAGTTTTGTGTAGTACTGTCTATAGTCACAATATAAAATTGTGGTGCATTTACTTGTTCACTTCCCTTGCAGTATCTAAAAGACCAAAGGCTTCCTCCTATGACATTTATACCCCTTCACTCAGTCAGAGTTAAGCCAGTCTACGAGAAGCTGCGGGCTTTAGGCGGAACCGCAAGACTTATTTTTGACGTTATCCAGTAATCTTATGCGCTTTAATTTTAACTTCCATTTTAAGCATTTGATAGGTCTCACTTGATCTTGGTTAGTTATTTCATAAGCTTAACAATGACAGATTTGACCCAGTATTGGATAAGGCTATCCTGTTTGCTGTTGGAAATACTTTAGTCTGTGATGAACTCGATGAGGCCAAGCGTCTGAGTTGGACTGGAGAGAGATTCAAAGGTAAAAGAATTTCTTTTCTCTGTTGAACAACGATCTTGAATGTCTCTAAATATAACTTTCAACATTGTTGTAGTTGTTACTGTTGATGGAATTTTGTTGACAAAGGCTGGTACCATGACTGGTGGTACGAGTGGTGGAATGGAAGCGAGGTCACATAAATGGGATGATAAGAAGATAGAAGGTTAGTTTAGTAATTTACCTGAGTATTCTTGGTCTTCTTGCTGTACTATTTACACATGGAAGCATTTTTTAGGTCTCAAAAAGAAAAAAGACGGATTGGAAGCAGAGCTACAAGAACTTGGGTCAATAAGAGAGATGCAGTTAAAGGAGTCTGAAGCATCAGGGAAGATCAGTGGGCTCGAGAAGAAGATTCAGTATGCAGAGATTGAGAAGGTTGTGTCGTTTAATTTCATATCGTTTATGTTGTCTTACTTTCTTATCAACTGTCATGACGTAATCTATTTTCATTTTGTTTTGCTGTAGAAAAATATGGAGGATAAGTTATCGAAGTTGACGGTGGAATACAGTATTATCAAAAAAGAAATTGGCCATATTGAACCTGAACTTCAAAAGGTGGTTTTGTGACAATAAATTATCCCTCTGATTTTGTTTACTGAGTAATATGCAGTGAACTGACTAGAAAAAGCTTTATTGTAATCTGCAGATAAAAGAAAACATATCTTCACGACAACGCAAAATATTATCACTGGAGAAAAGGATCAATGAAATTGTTGATAAAATTTATAAGAGGTTCAGTGAGTCTGTTGGAGTGGAAAATATCCGTGAGTACGAAGAGAATCAACTAGCAGCTGCCCAGGAGTTGGCTGAGGAAAGGCTTAACTTACGTAATCAGCAGTCAAAGTTGAAATACCAGTATGTGTATCAAATTCATTATTGCACGTTGTTATTTTTTTTTTCTAATAGATCAATCTACTTGATGAATTATCATACTATGAAGTTTTTACTTGGCAAAAAGTTAGCCAATATCTAAATGATATTCTCACTTCGGCCTGGCCTCAAGTATAAGCTTATCTTTTATTGAGACCAAATTCATACTGTTTTTGGTGTTTTGGCACTCAAAATCTATGTGGCTGATCTCCGATTTCAGGCTGGAGTATGAGAAAAAGAGGGACATGGGGGCACGCATTGCTAAGCTGGAATCATCACAGAATGAACTGAAAAATGCTTTGGTTGAGGTTGATGAGAAAGAGGCAGAACTTAAATCTACTATAGAGAATGCTACCGCTGAGATTGATACATTGAAGGATGAAATACAGGGTATGTTTCCAGCTCCCCTTCTTTTTGTTTTCTTCCCAAAATGAACTTACATCTTAGGTCCTTATCTAGTCATGTACATCATTTAATAAAAGTGTGATGGTTATCTTTTTCCCTAATTCTAGAGTGGAAGTCACAATCGGACGCGTGTGAGAAGGAGATGAAAGAATGGAAAACAAAGATCTCTGCTGCTACCACAAACATAACAAAGCATAAAAGTAGGATTGATACTAAGGTTAGTTCTTTTTTAAAACAGAAGTGTAGATCTTTTAGGAGGTTAACCATATTTTGCTACTTTAGGTGCATATACTTATTACATTATTGCTATTCATTTCTCGTTTGCAGGAGAATCTAATCACACAGCTAAATTCGAAGAAAGAAGATATCCTGGAGAAGTGTGAATTAGAGCAAATCAAACTCCCAACGGTGGCTGATGCGATGGATATTGATTCAGCATCAGGGCCAGTGTACGATTTTGATCAACTAAATAGAACACTTCGGAATAACATGAGACCTGCTGAAAGGGAGAAAATCGAGGCAGAGTTTAAGCATAAAATCGGAAGCATAGCATCAGAAATTGAAAGAACTGCCCCAAACTTAAAAGCTTTAGATCAATATGCATCTTTACTGGAGAAGGAGAAAGAAGCAAGCAAAGAGTTTGAAGAGGCCAGGGGTGAAGAGAGTCGGATACGTGAACAGTTTGAAGCTGTGAAGGCCCGAAGGTAACATTTTATAATACTCATTCAATAAAATTTGTAGAATATGTAAACTTTCATACAAAAACTTGTATTGATGTGCTGTTACAGGCTTGCACTTTTTAATGATGCATTTGAGCATATAAAGAATAATATTGACATAATCTACAAGCAACTGACGAAAAGCAACACTCATCCACTGGGTGGGACTGCACATTTAAATTTGGAAAATGAAGATGAGCCATTTTTACATGGCATCCAGTTCACTGCTATGCCCCCTACGAAGCGTTTCCGGGGTATGGAGCTACTATCAGGTGGGGAGAAAACCGTTGCTGCACTTGCTTTACTGTTCTCCATCCATAGGTACACGTCTGAATATCTTAATCACTTGACATGGGTATATACTTCATTTTTGTTCCAAATATATTTGTAATGTAGATACTATCATATTGTACACATTCCTCTTTGTATCACATTAATTGACTGATTGACTAATTGTATCATATCTGTATACTATATACTGTTGAATAACTTATTTGAAAATAAGTATCTCACATTCTTCTTTATTCAAATATATTTCTCAATATACAAGGCATTAATCAATTACTCTAGTTGTTTCTTCTCATCTTTTTAATGCTGCTTGCCATAAGTTGTTGATTTCTAGTAGCACTATATTAGCTACTTTGATGTGATGACGTTGATTTACTAATATAATATTGTGCAGTTACAAGCCATCACCGTTCTTTATACTGGATGAGGTTGATGCAGCACTAGATAATCTAAATGTTGCTAAGGTTGCTGGATTCATCAGATCAAAATCGTGTGGAGGTGAAAGGGCTAATCAGCAGGAGGTTGTGGAAGGGAATGGTTTCCAGAGTATCGTGATCTCACTCAAGGATACCTTTTATGACAAGGCTGAAGCTCTGGTTGGGGTTTACAGGGACTCTGAAAGAAGGTAAGTTTTCATCAACAAATGATATTTCCTCCCTTCCTTTTGAATTTTATTTCATAATCCGTATGATTAATTAACAAGTTCCTCGTAAAAGATTTGACTGCATTAGATCATCCTAGTATCAGGATTTGTTCTTTATTGAACTAGTCAAACATGTTGTATAACTTGCAAGTCTGTGACACCGTATTAATGTTTTAACTTTTACGTATCGTTTCACTGCAGCTGTTCAAGAACTTTGACATTCGATCTTACCCAATATCGGGAGGCATGATAAATTTGAAGATAGGCTCGCTGTGCATTTGGTAATCTTGTAGGTATTTGAGGCTTTAAAATAATAAAAATTTAGCTAAAACGTGGTCAGTTTGTGCAGGATTTGCTAGATTTCATGTTAATCCGTGCTGTTAGTAAACCTTTTAAGCAAAACAATTACTATGTTTATGCACATTTGACATTTGTGCATTGAAAAACCTATTTTCTGCTAAATCTGGGTTGTTGCACGCAAATGCAAAAGGGATCATTCGGATTTTTTTTTTTAACTTCATATTTGGACAGTCGGGCAGTGTCTCTAAAAAACAACCATACCGGACAACATAAAAAAAACTTTTAATGATGCATCGACTTTGGATAGTGATATATATTTGCATCTATACTTTGGATTGTGAATGACAGTGTAACAAACCTGTCACACATCGGATAAAATTTGTAAGTTTGAGTCCCTTGTAAGGTAACTCCCAGTTTATTAGACACGACACGTTTTGGGGTTATAAGTACAACAGATCCCGTCATAACTCTGCAGTTAAGCTTGTTGAACGTCTGTAGGCAAAACGGACAATATTGTCGTTGTGGGACGGGTACTCGGCTCGTGCATCTCCTATCAGAGTACCAGACACAATACGTTTTGGGCTACAAGCACAACATATTTCGTGAATGCCTTGTGTGGTCGTCAAGAAAAGGTCGTGTGCTTGTAAGCAAAATAGACAATATTGTGATCGTGTTAAGGCGAGAGGTTATAATAAGTAAAAACAACTATGTATTACGGAGTATAATATGAAATCATAGAACGTTTACGTCATTAAGGGATACTTGGTGTTATTAAGGGATGATTTTAACACAACAAAACGCGATATAAAGATGATAAATTGTGTTTTTGCTATTCTACTAATCTACTCTAGTCTAGTTACTAAATATAAAGTTGTCGGTGAATCTGTTCATACGTATTACTTGATACTTGATATTTGTATAGAAACCACGTTATTAATGTAATTCTTGCTCCAGTTAATATTCAGTACACTTCATAATACATTGATTTTGAAGCTAGATCTTGACAACTCATTTTTTATTCTTAGATATATTTAATTACATAAAAGATGGCAGTCTTCTCGAGATACTGACATTGTAAATTGGGTCAAAGTAAAAGTTGATACTTTGATACAAAAAAAGGCTGAAGACCGACAGAGATTCAAACAAACGATGGTATCAAGATATAAAACCAAATTTTATGATATTATAAGGGCTATTGGTACATCCATATAAATGGATTTGGCCTTTTTTAGTGGATGAAATGAAATACTGAAAAATGTCCAAGTATTAACGACATATATTAATTTCGAATACGTAAATAATTAAATTACTATAATTAACTTATGACATAATTTAATTTTCAGAATTGTCTCAAAATCAAATCTAGCGAACAAGACATATTGGATAGTCAAATAAAAAGTAAAAAATAAAAAACATTAGGTCACGTACATACAACTGAGTCTGTTTTTTGTATAATTTAATTTTCAGTTTATAGTTCATCTTCAACAAATTAAAATTGCCATATTTATAATACTGTAAAACTTATAAATATTTAATATTTAATTCTCAGGTTATAGTTCAGTTTGTTGGGTTATTGGTTTCCAATTAATGTGAAAGGTCCAAGCCCAACAAAATAGGCCCAAGATGAAGTTTGACTTGGTCAACATCTGGGTGCATTATTTGAATCAGTTGTGTGCAGCTGTTCTTTGATCTATCAAGAGGGAGAGAGATCAAAAAGTAATCAAGAAAAAAGAGAGAAACCTCAAATACCCGTTTTTATGTACAGCAGCTCGGAAAAGAGACGATCTCCGGAGATCCGACCGTTGAATCTTCTCCAATTTTGGACTGTGTCTTCTTGACATCAGTGCCAAGGTTTTCAACCGTTGAATTCGTCTAAAAAGGTCTGTAGCTCGTATTTTCGCTGCTGGAACAGTAGCAGTTTTTGGGGTAGTGTTGTTCATCTTTTGTCTTTAATTTCTTCATATACTTGTTGATTATTGTTGTTCAAGAGTATGATGATGTTGTATACCTCTAGTTGAGCTAGAGAAGGATTATTGTATTGCTCTCTTGTTGATGATAGTGGAACATTAAGTGGCTTACGAGTCCCGTGGTTTTTACTCTCGATTTTGAGAGGTTTTCCACGTAAAAAGTCTCGTGTGTATTGTGTGTGCTCAATTATTTTGTATTTGCTGATTTGGGACAGAATTGGGGCTGATTTGTGGTGATTGTGGTATACCTTATTTGTTAGTTTTCTCACAGGTTCATATGGGTCGGGAAATGCTTGTCAAACGGATGTTTGTTTCCGTTTTGTAGATTGCCCGTTGTGACCATTTTCCCATCAAATTGGTATCTAGAGCTAGGTTATTTGATTTGACTTGTGTGAAAGATGGAAGCTAATACAAGTAAAATGATTAGTTTAAATGGTTCAAATTATCATGTTTGGAAAGGTAAAATGGAGGATCTTCTTTATGTGAAAGATTATTATTTGCCTGTTTTTACTGAGGATAAACCTGAGGAAAAATCTGATGCTCAATGGAAAATTTTGCATAGACAAGTATGTGGGTATATTCGGCAGTGGGTTGATGATAATGTTGTGAATCATATTACTGGGGAGACTGATCCTAAAGCCTTATGGAAAAAGCTTGAGCAGTTATATGAACGAAAGACTGGGAATAACAAGTTGTTCTTAATTAAGCAGATGATGGCTTTGAAGTATCATGATGGGACTCCTATTACAGATCACCTAAATGCATATCAGGGTATTATAAATCAGCTTGCAGGTATGGGTATCAAGTTTGAGGATGAGATTCAGGGTCTCTGGTTACTTGGTACATTACCGGACTCTTGGGAGACTTTTAGGACATCTTTGTCCAACTCTGCACCGAATGGTACTATCACCATGGAATTGGCTAAGGGTAGTATTTTGAATGAAGAGATGAGAAGAAAGTCACAAGGTTCCTCTTCACAGTCAGATATCTTGGTCACAGAAACGCGGGGGAGAAGTCATAGTAGAGGTCAGGGTAAAAGAGGCAATCATCGTAGCAGCTCACGCAAAGGCAAATTTGCTAACGTTGAGTGTTATAATTGTCATGAAAAGGGGCACACAAAGTGGTATTGTCCAAAGTTGAAGAATGAGAAGAAAAAGGCATATGACAAGAATAAACAAAAGAAAAGTGATGGTGGTGATGATGATAAGGTTGAAGTTAACGCTATCACAGATGAGTTCTTTGTTTGTATTGATTATGATATGATCAATCTTACTCATGATGACACGAGTTGGATTGTTGATAGTGGTGCTACATGTCATGTTGCAATTTGTAGAGATCACTTCTCATCTTACACTCCAGGTGACTATGGATTTGCCAGGATGGGTAATGCCGGGTTATCAAAGATCGTTGGTATTGGAGATGTTTGTTTGAAATTTGACACGGGAATGGAGTTAGTTTTGCATAATGTAAAACATGTTCCGGATATGAGACTTAATGTTATTTCAACAGGCATTCTTGATGATGATGGTTATTATAACGGTTTTGGTAATGGTATTTGGAAACTAACTCTTGGTTCTATGATAGTGGGAAGAGGCAAGAAAGACTCAAGATTATACATCACGCGTCCGAAGATCATCCAGAACATTGTTAACGCAGTGGACAATGTTGATTCTACTGAGTTGTGGCATAAAAGACTTGGCCACATGAGTGAAAAGGGGATGTCTATCTTGTTCAAGAAGAATGTGTTGTCGGGTGTTAGTGGTATTGATTTGAGTAAGTGTTCTCACTGTTTGGCAGGGAAACAGACCAGAGTTGCGTTTAAGAGTCATTCTCCTTTTCGAATGGAGAACATACTTGATCTAGTTCATTCGGATGTTTGTGGGCCTATGAAGACTAGGACACTTGGTGGATGTTCCTACTTTGTTACATTCATCGATGATCATTCCAGGAAGGTGTGGGTTTATACCTTAAAGTCAAAGGATCAAGTATTTGAAAAGTTTAAGGAATTTCATACACTAGTTGAAAGGCAAACGGGGAAGAAACTCAAGTGTATTCGGACTGATAATGGCGGTGAATACATTGGCAGATTTGATGCTTATTGTAAGGAGAATGGTATTCGGCATCAAAAGACTCCACCAAAGACACCTCAGTTGAATGGCTTAGCAGAGAGGATGAACAGAACTTTGGTTGAGAGAGTTAGATGTTTGCTTTCACATGCAGGGTTGTCCGATTCCTTTTGGGGTGAGGCTTTAAATACGGCAGTTCATATTATTAATCTAACCCCTTGTGTTCCTTTGCATTTTGATGTTCCTAACAGGGTTTGGAGCGGCAAAGATGTTTCTTACCGTCATTTACGAGTTTTTGGATGTAAAGCTTTTGTTCATGTTCCCAAAGATGAGAGGTCAAAGCTTGATATGAAGACTAAGCCATGTGTATTCCTCGGCTATGGTGAAGATGATTTTGGGTACAGGTTATATGATCCAGTTCAGAAGAAACTCGTACGAAGCCGAGATGTTGTATTTACAGAAGATCAGATGTTAAAAGATGTTGATAAGACAGATTCAATTCCTCAACCTAGTGCTGATCTTGTTGATTTGGATCCAGTTACTCCACAACATGTTGGAGATGATGTTCATAATGATGAACATGGTACTGATGATGATTATGCTCCGGAGCAGGTAGAGATTCCAGTACCAGATGTGCCCCCATTTGTCCCACTTAGGCGGTCTACCCGAGACCGTCATCCTTCTGTTAGATATTCTGCTGATGAGTATGTATTAGTTACTGATGGGGGAGAGCCAGAATGTTATTCAGAAGCAATGAAAGATGAGCATAAGAAAGAGTGGGGTGAAGCTATGCAAGATGAGATGAATTCCTTGCATGAGAACAATACTTATGAGCTGGTGAAGTTACCTAAAGGCAAGAGAGCTTTGAGAAACAAATGGGTATTCAAAGTGAAGACAGATGAGCTTACTTCACAACCAAGGTACAAAGCTAGGATAGTCGTTAAAGGATTCAGCCAGAAAAAGGGTATTGATTTTGATGAGATTTTCTCACCGGTTGTGAAGATGGGATCTATTCGAGTGGTTCTTGGATTAGCTGCTAGTCTTGATCTTGAGGTTGAACAGATGGATGTCAAGACTGCTTTTCTTCACGGTGATTTGGATAAGGAAATCTACATGATGCAACCTGAAGGTTTTCGGGTTAAGGGTAAAGAAAATTATGTTTGTAGACTTCAGAAAAGTTTATATGGGTTGAAGCAAGCACCGAGACAGTGGTATAAGAAGTTTGAGTCGGTTATAGGAAAGCAAGGCTACCGAAAGACAACTTCAGATCATTGTGTTTTCTTTCAGAGGTTTGGTGATGATGATTTCATCATATTGTTGTTATACGTTGATGATATGTTGATTGTTGGTAAAAATATTAAAAGAATTGCGCAGTTGAAGCGAGAATTGAGCAAGTCTTTTGCTATGAAAGACTTGGGGCCAGCAAAACAGATTCTTGGCATTCGAATTTCTAGAGATAGAGGTGCTAAGACGTTACATATATCACAAGAGCAATACATTGAAAAGGTGCTTAGTAGGTTCAACATGAAGAATGCTAAAGTGGTTAGTTCCCCTCTTACTACAAACTTTAAGCTAACAGAAAGAGATTGTCCTACTTCAAAGGAGGATGTTGAGGAGATGGATATAGTTCCATATGCGTCAGCAGTTGGTAGCTTGATGTATGCTATGGTGTGTACTAGGCCAGATATAGCTCATGCGGTAAGTGTTGTTAGTCGGTTTATGTCAAATCCGGGTAAGAAGCATTGGGAAGCGGTTAAATGGATTATGAGATACTTACGAGGTACTTCAAAGTTAGGTATCACATTCGGAAATGGAGAGCCGGTGCTTGTTGGTTATACAGACTCAGATATGGCAGGAAACAAAGATAACATGAAATCCACTTCTGGATATTTGATGACTTTCGCAGGGGGAGCAGTTTCATGGCAATCAAGGTTACAAAAGTGTGTTGCATTGTCTACAACCGAGGCTGAGTATATGGCAGCAACAGAAGCGTGCAAAGAACTATTGTGGATGAAAAGGTTTCTACAAGATCTTGGGTTTAAGCAATCACGATATGTGGTTCTTTGTGATAATGAGAGTGCGATTCATTTGGCTAGAAATTCTATGTATCATAAGCGGACAAAACATATAGATGTGCGGTATCATTGGATTAGAGAACGTCTTGAAGATGGTTCGTTTGAACTTGATAAAGTTCATACCGATGATAATGGTTCCGACATGTTCACAAAGGCTTTAGCAAGTGAGAAGCTCAAGGTATGTTGCTCGATCGCCGGGATGGCGATTCCTTCCTCATAATTGGAAAGGAGGAGATTTGTTGGGTTATTGGTTTCCAATTAATGTGAAAGGTCCAAGCCCAACAAAATAGGCCCAAGATGAAGTTTGACTTGGTCAACATCTGGGTGCATTATTTGAATCAGTTGTGTGCAGCTGTTCTTTGATCTATCAAGAGGGAGAGAGATCAAAAAGTAATCAAGAAAAAAGAGAGAAACCTCAAATACCCGTTTTTATGTACAGCAGCTCGGAAAAGAGACGATCTCCGGAGATCCGACCGTTGAATCTTCTCCAATTTTGGACTGTGTCTTCTTGACATCAGTGCCAAGGTTTTCAACCGTTGAATTCGTCTAAAAAGGTCTGTAGCTCGTATTTTCGCTGCTGGAACAGTAGCAGTTTTTGGGGTAGTGTTGTTCATCTTTTGTCTTTAATTTCTTCATATACTTGTTGATTATTGTTGTTCAAGAGTATGATGATGTTGTATACCTCTAGTTGAGCTAGAGAAGGATTATTGTATTGCTCTCTTGTTGATGATAGTGGAACATTAAGTGGCTTACGAGTCCCGTGGTTTTTACTCTCGATTTTGAGAGGTTTTCCACGTAAAAAGTCTCGTGTGTATTGTGTGTGCTCAATTATTTTGTATTTGCTGATTTGGGACAGAATTGGGGCTGATTTGTGGTGATTGTGGTATACCTTATTTGTTAGTTTTCTCACAGGTTCATATGGGTCGGGAAATGCTTGTCAAACGGATGTTTGTTTCCGTTTTGTAGATTGCCCGTTGTGACCATTTTCCCATCACAGTTTAATTATAAAAATAATACTTGGTTGGGCACCAAACTTTTATGTGGTCACATGCTATAAACCTTATTTAGGAATAAGCTAATGCAGTTTATTATATTGACCCAACAAATTGTTGACCACAAAATAAATAGAAAATCTAAAAAACTCGTATGGTTAGTGGAGCCTAAACGCCTTACAACAATAACCACCATCCCATTTGAGTTTCCGGCCACCACTACACCGTCGGAGCTCGAAATCCATATTTTCATAAATGGAAGATAACAAAGAACCTTCATCACCAAACGAGACGTTTCACGACACAATAGAAGGAGAAATCACAACAGAAGAACGCGAACAAGAAAGCTCGGTTGCAACCGAAATGAAGAAGAAAAAAAGAAGAGCATTACTTGAGTTACGTTCAAAACTCGAAGATTCAATCATAAACAACACATTAATAAAACAAGAATACAAAGCGAACGAAAATCTCAAAAGTTTCGAACTTTGGGGTGTTCCATTGTTACCTAGTAAAGGCTACGAAAGAACCGATATTATTTTAAAAAAGTTCTTGAAAGCTAAAGATTACAATGCACAATATGCACTTGAAATGATCGGTAACACGATAATGTGGAGGCAGGATTTCGAAGTTGAGAAACTTTTCGAAGAGAATTTTGGACAAGATCTTGATAATTATGGTTACATTGAAGGTTATGATAAAGCTAAACATCCTTTGTGTTATCAATTGTATGAAGGGTTTAAGGATAAAGAAATGTTAAGGAAGAGATTAGGGGTTAAAGATTCGAGTAACGACTTTCTTCGTTGGAGGATTAAGTTAATGGAAGGATGTATTAAGAAACTTGATTTTAAACCCGATGGATCGGATTCAGTTATTCAAATAATTGATGTGAAGAATATACCTAGATCTTTGTTGAATGAAATGATTCAAGGTAGTAAGAATTATTTTTCCATTTTGCAGGATAATTATCCAGGCATTATTTATAGAATTGTAAGTTTTTTATTCTTTTGTTGCAATGTTACTATTGTGTTTATATGTTAATTTTTTGATTATGGTTATGGTGAGTTTACGTGTCTTGTTTTTTCTTATGTTTGATGCAGGTGATTGTTAATGTTCCGATGTGGTTTTTCGCGTTTTATACGCTAAATATGAGATTGATGACTAGGAAGTATAAAGTGATGTATGTGAAGCCATCTGCGATCACAGATACCCTTCTCAAGTTAGTTTTCGGCTCTCGTCTTAATACTTTATTGAGAATTTTTTGTTCTTTAAATGATTCTGCTTAATACATTTGCGGGATAGTGTATTGTTGTTATTGTCACATAAAATGATGTAAAGCTTGTTTTATGGTGGTGAAGATTTATAGAACCAGAGCACCTATTGGCTCAATACGGAGGTCTAGCCGGAAGGAAAGAGGGCGAGTTCACACCGGAAGACGAAGTGTTGGAAATCAAGCTCAAAGGATACGGAAGCGACAACATCGAAATACCCATGACAGAGGTTTGTTTGTTTGTTTTTTTTTTTTTTTTTTTTTAAATAACGACACTTATATAAAACAGAAAACGTTTTCGAAAAGAAAACGAATTCAACAATAAGTACGAAAGAGGACCCCGGTGAGGCTCGTACCTAAAAAGCGGCTACCAATGAACTATCTATGTCGAGCCACACCTAACCTAAACTAAAACCAAACCAAACCAAAACTAACATTAAACGATACAATGGAATACAAACTCTAAAGATTACAACGAATCAAGAAACATGAAGCTGATAAAAAGAAGTCAAAGGTCCTTAATGAACACGCCGAATTTAGCCATTTGGCACCATGATAGAGGTTTGTGGTCTTTATAATCTTTGTTAATTACTAGTAACTAGTTATTAATTTACTCGATCAATTTTCTGGCTACGCCCCTTATAGATGGTTACTGTTAGAAAATTGGGAGTAATATTACACTAAAACTACAACAACAACAACAGCCTGGTTAAAAGGGTTCAGCCAACACTGAATGTGTATTACTAGCTCTGTTCTTGATTATTATTAGGGTATAAAACTAATACTAATCAGATAATTTGACTGATACACTTTATTTGTTGTGGTAAATAAACAGGCGGGGATGACGGTATACTGGGATTTTACGGTGACCGGAAGTGAAGTAACCTTCAAGGAAGAATTTGTACCAGAAGATGAAGGTTCATACAATGTGTTAGTTCAAAAAGGGAAGCAAATTGGGAGAATGACTTCAAATTTATTTCATGTGACTGAGCCTGGAAAGATCCTGATCACATTTGCTAATCCTTCTTCTAAAAATAGAAAGGTTTTTTATAGGTACAAACTCAAACCCATTGCACCTATGAATCCTTTACCTATTACAGATTAGATTTCATTTTTCAAAACTATTAAACTGTATCGCGGTTGGGGCCGGTGCTTAAGAGTAGCTTCTCTTCTGCAGGGCAAAAAAGGTTTTTCAGTTACTTTTGCCCGTTTATGTACGTATCAATACACACATTTATACGTAGGACGATTATAGCTACATCACTGTATTTGTATTTTCAAGATATACGTTATCATGTCTACCTTATCCGTATATGAGTAGAGTAGTTTATACTCATTCTTCATTCTTGTGTTCGATATATCCATGAACACATTATAGCTACATCACTGTATTTATGTATGTATCAATACACACATTTATAAGTAGATAGATTACAGCTACATCACTGTATATTGCAAATTTACTAAAACTACAATCATGTACCACTGATAACAAATGTATCGTAATTTTAATAACTGATCTTGGGTGCATGAAAAGATACATCATCTTCAAGCTGGAAGTTTGTGGACTAAAAACAGACACGTAAGCAAATTGACAAGGTCAACTTTGTGGCTCCAATTTGGGGATATTCAAACTTCTCACTACACTCCAGCAATAGTTTTATTAAAGATGGTAGAAAGGGTACAAAATATGTCAATTAAGTGTTGTGAAATGGCTAATATGAATAATAGCACCCAATTTCTGTTCAAGCATTTCATCGAACACTTAATATCGAACAGTTAATATGCGAGAAAATAAACGATATGTCTTGATGAGCTATTTTTTTCCTTGGTTAATTTTTTTTTCTTCCTATTATCTTCGATATTGAAGTTATAATTGATCTTAGAAGCTATAGCCTATAGCATTTGTGCCACAAACAAAATGTTGATTAGATAATTAAAAAGGCCAAACTTTATTAACAAAGTGATTACATCATATCATCATCGACATTATTCATACACTTTATTCTCGATCATAAACATAAACATAAAATAACGAAAAAGACCCTTAATTTCTCTTAGGCCTGCAACCTCATCTTAGTAGATCTAGTAAGGAATTCGGCTAGTTCTCTGTGGAGAGAACAACATACTCTCAGTCTCCCTGTTGGTTTTCAAGTTCTGAGCCTGGCTTGGCGAGATATCGTACGCGTTTGTGATGACGTCAAGTGGCATGGCTCGGAACACTGATGTGTACCCAGCCACTGGACTCTTCATTGGAGACTTGTTGGTCTTGAACGCCACCCACTCGAACCCGTTTTGTCCAGCTTGAGCCGTTGTTGCGAAAAACTGTGGGATCACGAAAATGTCACCTCTGTTCACTTGCTGGTCCATCACGGCTTCACCGTTGTTTGAAACAGTTTGGATTCGAGCATCACCGTTGAGCACGTAGACAACTGTGTGGCTGTTAATTGACCAGTGTGGTGACAACAACGCGTTCTGTAAATGTGGCAAAATAAACGGGTTATAATTATTAGGAATTAAGATTAAAGATTAATTTTTTAAAATAAGAGTTTGATACTTTCAGACTAAAGTTTTTTTTTTTTTTAATAAAAAAATATTGACAAAAATTATGCATTAATAAAATAGTATACTAAGTATGGTACATTTTTTTTATTTTATTTTCTTTTTTTTAGAAAAGCAAGCTATATAAACAAACAAAGAGATTAGTATGGTACAACTTGTTAATTTAATTTGTGGTAAATTTAAAAAAATATAATGAATTTATGTTTGAAATATGTACGGTATAAAAAGTCAACGCTGTTCAACATCAGTCTCTAACCCGTCTCAACCCCGTTTTATCCGTTACGACGTTTTATCGCTACCGTCTCGACCCTGTTGGTCTTAATATAAGAATCCCAAACCCTCTCAATTTGCTCAAATAATTCAAATGACATATTAATTTATTGATTGATTTAATAATTACCTGTTGAAGGTGTCCTTTCTCAGCAGCTAAATCCATGTAAGAAAGAATTGGCAACTTGTGTTCATTCACCATGTTGAGTTTACCAGCTTGTTCCGAGAAGATATCGGCTTCTCTTTGGTTATCCAAGTTGTAAAAGATTTTAGAGCTGCAAATCTTCTCTTCAAGGCCGTTAGCAGGGGACCTTTGGAACTGTTGTTGTTCGTCTGGGGTGACGAATCGCATTGGTTCACGGACTTGAACAATGACACCGCGTTCAGTTGATCGTTGCATGTTTGCAATGGTCTCTGGCTCGGCGTTGAATGCCTCAGCAAGTAATTCGGTGTCAAAGCCCGAGAAGATGTTCTCGATGTTGAGACCGCCCTGTTGGTACTGTGGGCCACGGCTTCCTTGTCGGTATTGTGGGCCCTGGCCTTGTTGGGACCGTGGGATCCTCATTTGTCCTTGAATGTGTTGACTTGTAACTCCTCCGGCAAGTAAGAAGGTCTACAAGAAGTATAACTAAAACTATAAATTTGTGTTGACTTGTTTACATAATTTTTGAAAAAAATAATTAAATGTCTAAAATGTCAAATGTCACTTTTTAATATTTACATAATTTTTTTAAAAAATAATTAAATGTCTTAAAATGTCAAAAAACACTAGCTATAACTGTTCACATAATTTTTAACAAAAATTAAGAGTAAAAAGGTTTTTGAAAGTGCACATTTATTTTCGAATATAATGAAATGAAATGTGAACATTTTGAGATGGATAAATGTAAAGTTCTTAATTATTATAGTTAGGGGCGGATTTGAGAGCGTGCAACACGTGCGGTCGCACATGGCTCATAATCCAAAGGGGCCTATAATGCTAGTACTTAACCAAACTTTGTAGTGTTTACTGAACTTATCCGTACATATATTTAAAACTTCTGTATACAAAAAGGCATATCTTTTGTTAATTGAACAGGGCCCACATAAAAAATTAAAATTAATGGGACGGCCCTGCTAATGTTCTAAAAAGTATGTATACGTTTTCGATGGTCAATGTACTGAAAAGTTATGATGAACATATCAATCAATTGTAGTATAAAATGGTTGATCCATATTTACGGAGTAATATTTAATACATTTACAATATGAAGATAACTTGATCAAATTGAAGAATAATATAACGAACGTACCCTAGGCTGCATGTCAAGTTGGTTGTTGGGGTTGTTGATGTCATTCATGACAATAGCAACAACTTCTTGGTTTGCATCATTGTAAGCCCAGTGAACAACACCTGCAGGAATGGCGATGATGTCACCTTGTTGGAAGCGGTGTACTTTCTGGTGAGAGTCGGTTTGTTCACTGCCGAACACCTGTTGTCCTTGTTGGCGCATGCGGCGTGGTTGCTGCTGTTGTTGCTGTTGCCCTTGTACTCCGGTGTCGAATGTCTCCGCACATCCCGGCAAGTGTACTCCGATAATACCTTCACCTGTATACACAATGCATATATATATTGTTAATATTCGAACCTATGAATATGTGTTTATATATGTGATACATGTATAAATTAGTGTGGGACATCACCTCTTTCAATGAAGACAAGAAGAGGGGTTGGATGGAAGTTAGGAACCAAAAGCGAGTTGGGTTGAATCGTAACTCTAGATGGTTCAACTCCAACACACTGCAACTGCTCTTCGTTGTTCACATCCCATCGTTCAATAGAACCACCTTCGAACTCGAGCCGTTGAGACGGTTGTGTGGTGCCAAGTCTCTGAAGGTTACAAAACTCAGGGTTGCCACCGAGTCGTGGTGAGCGAGTGGTGGCGAACGCAGTGGTGCCAAGAAGGCAAAGAAAGAAGCCGATGAGAACGTTTTTAGCAACCATGGTTAGTTATTTAGCAAGCTGATGAAGAAACACAATGTACTACAAGTGATGTTATGCGATGTTAATTAGGGGTGAATTTATAGGGTGAAATTGGTGATGGTGTGGCGCAAAGGTTTTGTTTTTGGCACCGATAAAATGCCACCTTGCACTGGATGTTAAATGGACGTGGTGGTGCATGGCATGATGTGTATATACACTTGGCAATTATGGTCTTTTACTTTAGACAAATGTGTGCATATATTAGCCAACATGATTACATTTTAAAACTACTGTTGTTGTTTCTGATTTTGTACGTGTTATCACTTTAGACTCATGTAGTCATGTATGAGCACGACACATTACACAAACGTAATATATCATGGATTCATGGTTAATCATCCGTAATTGAATACAATACGGTGTAATACATTTAAAGAAACATATATTACGTAAGTAATACTCCGTACTACATAAATGTATAAGATATGATTGATAAAATACTAAAAGTTGTGATACTACTAAAAGACCATATACGACCTCGTTTGTTATTCCTTCTGTTATGTCTGGTAACTTAATTCCAGTTTTATCTCCTCATTTGTTATTTGGTTCAATTGATAATATTGTATTAGATGTTTACTATTCGGATTAGGGGATGGTTTACACAGAAGGTTTAGATATTTTTGGGGACTGATATTGGTGTTGGTAATGATGGTGATAAAAGTGTTACACATGATACTCTTAGTGAGTTTGAGTCTATTAGGAGTAAATTTGTTAAGAAATCAATTGAGGTTAATTTTGACGTTCCAAAGGTTTCTGACATTGGGAATGGTGTTATGGATCCAGTTTCTTCAAGTAGTGGTGGTGATAGTAATGGTGGTCGACCCGAAGATAAAAATGCTCCTTTTGTTCCGTCAAAGTTTGGTCGTGGTGGTAGATTGTTTTGCGATTGCGACATTGCTTCGTGCGTTGGATTATGTCGACAATGGATTAGTTATAACAAGTGTATGGAAGACCTTGATTTTTGTTTGCAGATGAGACAAAAGAAAATAGCAAAATGTCTAAAATAGCCCTATGAACAGTAATTGCTCTTCAGGATTAGTATATTTTTATAATAAAGGAATATTGAAGGATGCGGGTTTTAAAGAGTATGTGGCTATCAAGGGAGGTAATGGGCGAGCAAAAAGAAGGCTAGAGATGTTTCAAGTTCTTTTAGTTTGGTTGATAATGATGATGATGAGGATATAGGGGATCCGATTCAGAATCTTTTCATGGATGCTTGTGTGGTCGATCGTGGGGCTAGCTCTTCGGAACCGGGACAACATATTGACGGGAAAGGCCTTTTTCAAGACGTTGAAGATGGCACGATTATCGCCCCAACGGCGGTTTTGGTTGGTGATGGTAACGCTAACGTTTTGAACTACAAAATTGTTAATCGTAATGGTAAAAGAATCGATCGTGAGACCATTGAGGGAAAGACGAAGAGGGTTGACCGTTAGGGTGATTTGCTTTGTATATGTCTTGTTAGTGTTGCGTCGTTATCTTTTTTGTAAGTGGTTCTCTTGTTGTTTTAGATTCCGATGTTTTGTTTGGCTCGGTTTTAGATAGCCGGTGCAGGATCGCGTTTTCTAGTTTCGAGCCGTTTCATCTTCTTAATTTGTATGTTTGTTTCAGTTTCTCATCTTTTGTTGATTTAACCTTTTGATAGTAATCGTCTTTTTAGCAAAAAAAAAAAAAAAAAAAAAAAAAACTTATACAATGTATTAAGCGTGCGTAGTATATTTTTTAATTTTATATGTATAAATAAATATATGTATATGTGTATTTAAAATTGGATTATACGGTTTTATCGGACCTATGAGCCTACATTTTGGGAACATGGGCTTGGCCATTTTTAAAAATACAGTTTGAGTCTGGTGGTTTTATTAGAACATATATAACCATTAGTTAGTTTCATCCGTCAGATTACATGAACAAAACTGACAAAAACTGACGGAGCCTAACGAAGCATCAATCAGTTTCGTCAGTTGGATTTCTGACGCAAAAAACAAAAATCGTCACTTTTTTTCACCTAATCACTGATTTTTCAGATTTAATAAATATATATTTTTATATCTAATATATTTTCCCACCCAATTTCCAATTAGATTTTACAACATCACCTACCCAATATTTGACACAAAAAACTGACACAACGGTTAAAAAATGTCAGAAACTGACATTATGTCGCAGTCAGATTGCACTTTTTGGCCAAAAAGTGCACTAACTGCCCATGATTTTATAGTAACCATTTGAAATGGTCTTACCGAGTAATTTGATTAAGCGTCATTATTTTGGATCGATGTCACAACAAAATCAAATGAAATATTGTTCAAAATGCTCTCATATCTTAAAATATTTAACAATATGCTCTTGAAAAATTATAATTGCAAAAATGTCCTCACACCACGAACCGTATGTTTTGCTCGGTGTTTGGTGCGTGTTATCAAAATATTCATCGAGACAACATATTATCCTCGCAACTCACAGCAAACACGTGCGCAGTGCGTGGTACGTAGTGTGAGTTGCACCTGGACTTTGAACTACCGTATCAATTGATTTCTTGGTCCGATTTAGTCATCATTTTTAATGGTCCGAAGATTTGTTTGGAATCTGGCGTTGAAGACCTTCAATTTTGACGTTTTTGTTGATTTTAACTTTCAAATATATTTTAACCGTTCATAATTTTCTATAGAACACTCTAATTTGTAATATCTTAGTGCTCGCCCTTGTGGCCTAGTGTTACACCTGACACCTAATGTGTTGAATATGAGTGGGAGGTCTCAAATTCGAGTCTCCTCCCTTAAAACATTCCATGGTGCGAGTTGTGAGGATAATAGGTTGTCTCAGTGATTATCTCGGTAACACACACCAATAACCAAGCACCACGCACAGTGTGTGGTGCGTAGTGCAAGAGCATTTTTGCATTACCAAAATTTAAGCGAATTATTGTTAGATGGATTCAATTATAAATCATAGGTTATTACAATATCGAATGCGGAATCCTCGATATTATGTTTTACATCAAAAACACTAGAAAACAATGATCGATTCACTTAGAATTAGACTTGTAAACGTTGTAAATCGACAAAAACAGATGCTAGACGAATTAGAATGATAAGATACGGCTAGGGTTGAGTTATGGTGCGTAACCTTGACATGGAAACCGAAACCTCATATTTAGAGTATATGACAACAGATCCATACAGATGTAATCCACATCCGTACAGATGTACCTATATCCGTTCCTCATAGCTTGATCTGTACGGATGCATAATTGATTCGTACGAATAGACATTAATAATGTGTTTTACATATACGAACATATATATATGCTTGGTTACCTATCAATGTAGTACACGTGTGAAGCAATAACCAATCATAAAAGCATTCACATTGTTCAAAAACAGATGAAATCGATAAATGAACTAGAGACTTAAATTTACACTAACAAATACCGTTAAACATTTTAAGGTTTAAGGGTATTTTGATCAATTTCTTAAATCAAAATATATATTCAAAGAGTTTTCCAAAAGAAACTCATGCAAGGTATAAGTAAAAAGAAGAAGATCATCTATACACCGGCTATTAGAGTTCTCCCAATGGTGACAACACTTCCGTTCAGGACTAGCTGCAGCATCAACGCCAAATCTGCACTTCCTTTCCAGTACTAAACCTAGGACTAAACACTACCAGCAATGACACACTTTTCAATATTTAAATTTTTTTTATATTATTTTAGATATATAAATTGTTATAATTATTTAAATTATAAATACTTATTCAAATAAAACTATATTTTCATCAAAAATTAAAAACATTAAAATAACTAAAATTTAAAACATCAAGACGATAATTAAAATAAAATACTAGAAACTAAACAATAAAACTACTCGTCCTCGTCCGAAGCTTCCAATTCTTTCACATATCTTTTCTTAATTCTCGTCCGAGCCCTCATCATCATGTCGTATTCATCGGGAGGCAAATTACGTGACACAGGTTTGAAAAGAAGCTTTAAACCTTTAAATATTGTTCGCATATCGCTATCTTCACATAGCTTTTCCAAAGCTCGATTCGCCGCTAGCTTTGGCGGATTGAACTATCTTTAGTCGTACTTCATCGAATGACATATGGCTCGCGACATCAGATGAATATGAATCCCCTTGACTTTTAGCTCGACTTGGAAGGCGTCGGATTGGGTCTTGATCCTTGAACAAATTTCCAAATTGCCTTGGGTCAGGGTTCGTTCGTGAGTTCGGGATGGAACTTTTCAATTGACAATACATTAATACTGTATTAGATGTTTACTATTCGGATCAAGGGATGGTTTACAGAGAATGTTTAGATATTTTTGGGACTGATATTGGCGTTGGTAATGATGGTGATAAAAGTGTTACACATGATACTGTTAGCGAGTTTAAGTCTATTAGGAGTATATTTGTTAAGACATTGGAATGGTGTTATGGATCCAGTTTCTTCAAATAGTGGTGGTGATGGTAATGGTGGTCGACCTGAAGATAATAATGCTCCTTTTGTTCCGTCAAAGTTTGGTCGTGGTGGTAGATTGTTTTGCGATTGCGTCATTGCTTCGTGCGTTGGATTCTGTCAACAATGTATTAGTTATAATAAAGGAAAATTGAAGGATGCAGGTAGAGTATGTGGCTAATGAGGGAGGTAAAGGGGCGAGCAAAAAGAATGCTAGAGATGTTTCAAGTTTTTTTAGTTTGGTTGATAATGATGATGATGAGGATATAGGGGATTCGATTTAGAATCTTTTCATGGATGCTTGTGTGGTCGATCGTGAGGCTAGCTCTTCGGAACCGGGACAACATATTGACGGGAAAGGCCTTTTTCAAGACGTTGAAGATCGCGTGATTATCGCCTTAACGACGATTTTGGTTGGTGATGGGAACGCTAACGTTTTGACCTACAAAATTGTTAATTGTAATGGTAAAAGAATCGATCGTGAGACCATTGACGGAAAGACGAAGAGGGTTGATCGTTAGGGTGATTTACTTTGTATATGTCTTGTTAGTGTTGTGTCGTTATCTTTTTTGTAAGTGGTTCTCTTGTTGTTTTAGATTGCGATGTTTTGCTTGGCTCGGTTTTAGATAGCCGGTGTAGGATCGCGTTTTCTAGTTTCGAGCCGTTTCATCTTCTTAATTTGTATGTTTGTTTCGGTTTCTCATCTTTTGATTATTTAACCTTCTATAGTAATCGTCTTTTAAGCTAAAAAACAGACCATATACGACGTATTAAGTGTAGTATATTTTATAATTTTATATGTATAAATAAATATATGTATATGTGTATTTAAATTGGATTATACGATTTTATCGGACCTATGAGCCTACATTTTGGGAATATGGGCTTGGCCATTTTCAAAAATACAGTTTGAGTCTGGTGGTTTTATTAGACCATATATAACCATTCGTTAGTTTCATCCGTCAGATTACATGGACAAAACTGACGGAGCTTAACGAAGAGTCAATCAGTTTCGTCAGTTTGACTTCTGACGCAAAAAACAAAAAGTTGTCACTTTTTTTTAACTAATCACTGATTTTTCAGATTTAATAAATATATATTTTTATAATTAATCTATTTTCCCACCCAATTTCCAATCATATTTTACCACATCACCTACCAAATATTTGACACAAAAAACTGACACAACGGTTAAAAATGTCAGAAACTGACATTGCCATGTCGCAATCAGATTGCACTTTTTGGCCAAAAAGTGAACTAACTGCCCATGACGTCGTAGTCACCACTTGAAATGGTTTTACCGAGTAATTTGATTAAGTGTCATTATTTTGGATCGATGTCACATAAAAATCAAATGAAATATTGTTCAAAATGCTCTCATATCTTAAAGTATTTAACAATATGCTCTCGAAAAATTATAATTGCAAAAATGTCCTCACACCACTCACCCACCGTACGTTGTGCTTGGTGTTTGGTGCGTGTTACCGATATATTCATCGAGACAACATATTATCCTCGCAACTCACAACAAACACGTGCGCAATGCGTGGTGCGTAGTGTGAGTTGCACCTGGACTTTGAACTGCCGTGTCAATTGATTTCTTGGTCCAATTTAGTCATCATTTTTTAATGGTCCGAAGATTTTTTGAAATCTGGCGCTGAAGACCTTCAATTTTGACGTTTTTGTTGATTTTAACTTTCAAATATATTTTGACCGTTCATAATTTACTATAGAACACTCTAATTTGTAATATACTCGCCCTTGTGGCCTAGTGTTACACCTGACACCTAATGTGTTGAATATGAGTGGGAGGTCTCAAGTTCGAGTCCATCCCTTAAAATATTCTATGGTATTTACCCAATTTATTGAGTGACCCTGAGAGGTTTTACCGACCTACATCTCAGGATTTCGGCCTACTTCGCCTGCCTATTGGGATTGTTTAAGGATCAAGTCCCTGTAATGTGGTTCGGATTTCCGTTCGAAAGCGCGTGTGTGCTTGGAAAATGATCGTGTGGGTGGGTTATTCCCCCGCTAGTGATTCCAAATACTTGTCCTTCAATTTGTTTTTTCCCCCTAAACTAATCAATAATGTTGACTAAAAATACACGAAACCTCAAATCAATTGAATAAAAAACACATTTAGCAAATCGAACATTTTCTACGTTTGACGTAAATCGCAATATAAGGTCTTATTTCAAAATCAATATTGTCACTTCAGCAGCTTTTCAAGTGATATATCTCTAGAAAATACATGATTTCTAAAAGAAAGTGACTAAATCAGAGCAAGAAATCAAAAAATACGACTATTCAAAGTTCTGTTGCAACTCACACCACGTACCACACACGGTGTGTGTTGCTCGTGTTTGGTGCCAGTTGCGAGGATTATAGGTTGTCTCGGTGATTATCTTGGTAATTGGTTGATCCATTCCAGTCACACTGGTTTCGGAGCTCGAGTGAAACTCCATATCGGAATCCGAGGGACTTGAACTAGTCGAGTTCCATTTCGTAGGATTGAATAAAGGATTTTTTTTATATGAAATGATTTCCGACTATCGGATGGTATTCTAATTACATAGAATATCTATATATATAGATTAAAAGATTTCGTAGATTACGGAGGAATTTACGGAATATGTCAGGCAAAGTTTACAGTAACAGATACGCTAAGATATGATTTAGCAGATATACTAAGATATGAATTTTGTCTATACACCATTCATGCAATCAATGCAGTGAGATGTGCCTAGACTAAGAATGATAAGCAAGTAATTTCCGACAAGAAATGATAAGCAAAACTTTTGACATGTAGACACGGCCGAAGTCCAGACTCACTAATGCATCCTAACAACTATCAGTTAGGCACACTAATGCAAGACCTGGTTCGCTAAGACCACCGCTCTGATGCCAACTGAAATGACCCGTCCATATTACTATAAACGTAGTACATTATTCATTGGTCCCATAGCGTGGTATTTGACCTCTATATGACACGTTTTAGAAAATATTGCATTCGTTTCATAAAAAGCACACCATTATTATGCATAATGCATGTTTTAAACAATTGGGCGATTATTTAAGGAATAATTCCCATAATACATCGGTTTTCAAATACTACACACGTGACATAACAGTCGAATATAATACATGACAAAGGTTTTATTGAATGCAACACTTTATTTAATTAAAAGCATGAGACTCCATGCACAGCTTGCTCAGATAATGCAACAGCAGAAGACTTTCTTAAGGACCTGAGAATAAACATGCTTAAACAGTCAACACAAAGGTTGATGAGATATATAGGTTTAAAGCTATCATCGATATAAATATAGACCACAAGATTTCATAGTTACAAATATTTCAATAAAGATATTCTATAAGTTGTTGAGCGCTTCGGTAACCATACTTAACCATTAATATGGCATATTCTATTTATTATGAAATCTCCCTACACTGTACCAAGTGTAGTAAAAACGAAGTACTATGCAACCGTTTACGATACTAGAGCGACTAGCCCGGTTGGGGTTGTCAAATCCGATAGATCTATCAATAGGATTCGCGCTTAAATGTTCTACAACATGTAAATATTAGTTACCAAGCTATTAGGGAAGATATGCAATGTGTTACAACTCAACGTAGAATATATTTTAAGTACTTGTGTCCATGGCGTAAAACATAAAATGCATGTATTCTCATCCCAAAATATTTTTAGAGTTTAAAAATGGGAATATATACTCACGCTAGTAAAAGTATATTAATAATAAGTTTTCAAATTATTAAAAATATGGCCGTCGTCCTTGAATTTACGAACCTGTAACAAATATATATGAATATCAAAATGTTATACAACTATTATTCATATCATATCTTCAATCACATGTGATTGTTTAAGTTCATATTTTCAATCACATGTGATTGTTTAAGTTTATATTTTCAATCATGTGTGATTGTTTAAGTTGTCAAGTTAGCAGTCCAACGTTAGTAGTCCACAATTAGTAGTCCACAGTTAGTAGTCCACAGTTAGTAGTCCACAATTAGTAGTACATAGTATACACGTGTTGTATAAGACTCAATCATGACCCACAATACCGCTATTGTAGTTACACGTATTGTGTATGTGGTGTCTTTTGATTTATCTGACGTATTGTGTAACCATGACATGTTAGAATACATGTATAATACAAGAAAAGTTAGCTAGGATATGGTTAGTATAGATTTTAATGAATTAATCCCGTAATCAAATTATCCATTTTTAACTAATATTGTTTTGCCCATAATTTCTTCGTTATAAATCCGTTTTGAGTGAATCAAATTGCTATGGTTTCATAACGAACTATAATTTGTGAAACTAAACTAAAAAAGTGGTGGTTTATAGTTGGAGTTACAAATTATAATCCATATTTGAAAGAGGTAGTCATTTCCGTCGAAAGAACGACATCTTGATGACCATTTTGAAACACATACTTTAATTTTGAGTTTAACCATGATTTTTGGATATAATATCATGTTCATATGAAATATCATTTTCCCAGAAGAACAACTTTTAAATCAAAGATTATGATAGTTTTTAATTATCCAACCCAAAACAACCCCCGGTTTTACTAAGACGGCGTATGTCCGGTTTTACGGTGTTCTTCGTGTTTCCAAGTTTTAACTCATTAAGTTAGTATATAATATAGATATAAAATATGTGTTAAATTGTTTTTAAAAATCAAGTTAGAAGGATTAACTTTGTTTGCGAACAAGTTTAGAATTAACTAAACTATGTTCTAGTTTATAAACTCTTATATAGATAGCTATAGACATATGAATTGAACAAGAGTTGAAGTAGAGTTTTTACCTCAAGTTTAGAATGTAAAGTTGCTGGAAAGAAGTAGTAGAACAAAATTTGAGAGAGTTCTTGAAAGTGTGTGTGAGAATTGGAAGTAAAATTTGAAAAATGAATGTGTAAAAATGAGTTAGAAATGGTGCTTATTTATAGGCTTGAATATTTGGTTTTTAGTGAAAATATCTAAGATAAGTTAAAATGTAATATGTCATGGATGACATATTAAATTGATTAGGTCATGGATGACATATTACACAAATAATTGCAGATTTCTATTGGTATATACCAATAGTAAATACTTCTAGAAGCTGTATATAATACGGGTAAAAATGCCGTATGAATGCGAGTAGAATTCTTGAGAAAATTGAACGAAAATACGAGTATAGCTATCCTTTATATGTATTGGTATATTATAAAGTATATTTAATACTTGTAAGGATGTATTTATACTCGTAATACATTATATGTAAATATATTTTAACATAAGTTAATTACGTCGTTTAAATAGTAACATATATATTGTTCAAAAACTCTTTAAATTAGTAGTATGAAAATATATATATAATACTTTGTTAATATACTTAATGAGATATTTAATTATCATATTTTCAAGTTAAATATATATATATATATATATATATATATATATATATATATATATATATATATATATATATATATATATATATATATATATACATACACACACACATATATATATAATTAATACAAGTTATGACGTTCGTGAATCGTAAGAATAAAAGGGTGACTAAAAGTTTGTGTAAAACTCTTTCCGGAGGTTCAAGACTTATTAAAATTCATTGCTTATCAAGTCGGAATTATTAAATCATGTAAATAGTATAATCAAGTAGTCGGAAAAATCCGGGTCGTTACAGTACCTACCCGTTAAAGAAATTTCGTCCCGAAATTTGATCGAGATCGTCATGGCTGACAATAAGTATGTTTTCATGACGAATACGAGTTGAAAATTTAGAGTTTTATCATCAGTGAGTAATATGGATAAAACAATTCGATTATGTGAAGTGTGTGAGTGAAGCTATCGCAAAATAGTGAAATGAGGAAAGTAAAGATTCGTCTTAACTTTTGACGTCATCACGGTTGATTTTCAGATTAAAGAAAATCTTTGTAATCTTAATAAGATTTGATTTCTTCGGTAATTAAGGAAATTAGAATTTTCTTCGATTAGGTGCGTAATCTGCCTCGATTGCTATGTCTGATATATCGCTATAAATTAACACCCCCTTCGTTTCCTTATTTCCACATCTCTCATCTTCTATACTTTCTTCCTTAATTCATACTTCCAAAACATTCGTCAATATGCTCCATCCGGTTCTATTCCTTGATATACTCCTAACTTTTATATCTTTCATTCTTCTTTTTCATCTGCCGCCGGAAGAATCTATTCATTTCTACTATACTCTTGGTTTTATAGTGTTTTTAGTTCTCCCGTGTTTTTTCGTTGCAATATATATTGATATACACGGTTTGTAATTTATGTATTGTCGTCGAGCCTTATATCTTTCCTTATTTTTCGGAGTCCCTGCTCCTGTTTTTCCATAATCATTGACATCTACGGTTAATGGACTTTTCTATTTGCTGCGATTTATACCCCCTTTCTATTTCGGAGCTTCATGCTTTTGTTTTCTTTTCGCAAGTAATGGTCCAGAATTCGTAGGTATGGAGTTTCGAATTATCATAATATACAAAGTAGAAAGGAAAGGTAGTAGCACGATTTGATTTGTCAAATTACCAGAATATCCGGAAAAGACCGAATCATCAAGAAAATATTTTCTTGATATTTTTTAGAGGTTAAATAGAATGCAAGAGTCGTGTAACATGGCACATGATGACGTTATGATCTGTGAATCATCACATTCCATTTAGAAACTCAGCATGACTTACTGTAATATAATCACGTTGATCAAGTGTCATTATATTATACTAACTCAGGCTTCAGTTCCCAACACTACTTCAAAAACATTCATATTTTAAACTCGAAGGTTTCAGAATTTAGAAACTAAAATAGTTTCTTTTATGATGTAACACAGATAGCGTGAAGAGGTAAATGATTTCGAATAACAATAGTTATGAAGATATCTTCAGAAACATCGAAGATATTTATAATGAAAGATATGATGATATCTTAGAATATCTAAGATCAGAGGATGATGAAGAATATTGTCCGCAAGAGTTGAGAGTAAGGAGCAAGGTATTCGCTAAAGACTTCAGCAGACACTGAATCATTTGAATTCTTTGAAGGCAGATTTAGTCTTTGTGATTTGTCCACAGCCTCCTTCATGATTTGCTCAATCCATTTTCCAATTCCAAACCCTCTTTTTTTTAGCTTTGCCAACACACTATTCTTTATCATCAAACTTTTGACTGTTACGGTTGTCTACAGTTTCTGCTGTTTCATTCAGTTTTTTTTTTCTTTCAAAATTCAGGGTATTGATTCGTAGACTGGGTGCTATTCAGAATTTCAGAATTGAAGGTCAAAATTTCCAGGAGTGACACATTATATGTATATATATAATTGTTGAGGTGAAAACGCTGCGAGATTCGAGATTGATGATTGATGATTCCCTGGTAGTTGGTATGGAAATTATTGTTACAGGATGTAGATGGGTACATGATGGGGTTTCATGAATAATATAGATATTTTTCAGAGAGACTAAGTCCGAAGTTGCTGGTACATCTGCTGATAATGTGGTAGAATATAAAAGGTTCCCCGGTAACGATGGCGAAAGGGCAACATATATATCGAGGTTATAATAAGGCTAGTCTGACTGAAAAGTCGAAGTTGACTTGCTGGAGCTGTGACAAAACTGGCTACTTTGAAAAGGGATTGAAAAGTTATCTTTAGTAATAAATGCCAAAATATCTAACCCAGATGCGTGTTAAACTTTTACTTAGGTTCCGGGAGTTTTCCAGATGTAAGACTATATGCATAAGTCTTTCTTTTTGTAGGTAACGTGTGGTTGGATCATCCTCTCGATTATTTATTAATTGAGGTGTTTTCAAGAATTATGAAGGGTTTGAATGCAGATAGTAATCATCCATATACCTATGATGTTCTAGAATTTTGAATGATACGAATACTTTTCTGGGTTTTATGAATAGAAGTGACGTGCTATCACAGTTTTGAAGTCAAAGTATAACTTTGAAAGATGTAGGGATTTAAGAGTGATGTCTCCTGTCAAATTTTGACTTTGATTTTGATATATCAAAATCAGAATATGTAATCGAATTTGGATGAAAATGATTGTTTCGGATTTTTATGAAAGAATGTATATCGTTGTGAAAGTAGTGAGTATAGTTGATGATTGCTGAATCAGATTTGAAGAATGTAATATATTAATTGTGAATTTATATATCTCTCGGGTATTACCTACCCATTAAAAGTTTCACAGGTAATATTTTGGTACAGGAGAATTTTTATTACAGTCTTTATGAAAATATATGTATAATTTCTTCAGATGTAATACATATTTGATGAGTTAATATTAAATTAAGCTCATTTGATTTTCGGCTGGAATTAGAAATGAATAATCTCTAAAACAATAGCGATTACATAATCTTCGCGGAGTATTTCACTAATGTAATCAATACTTTATTATTTATTTTTATTGACATTCCTTGGTGATGGATGTTGATGCTTGTGAATTCTTGCGAACTTCGTAAGATATGAATGATGTTTTCTAGAAAGCTTCAAGTATATCTAAGTGTAAAATCAAACATGTAATTGAATAATACACTTAGTTTATTATGAAACGGAATTCATGGAGTTGAAACAGAGGTCGTAGTTAACGATGGTTAAGTTGTTAAGGAAGGATGTACATCATAGCATATTAGTAATATGAATTTAACCGAGTAGTATCTACCCTTATTTAATTCATACATAATAGCTTAGTACGGAAAGATATATTTTGATCTCAAAATTCATATATATATAAAATATACATATAATTTCTTCAGGAGGAATGAGTTAATACTTCATAACTCGTTGATACAATATACGCGTTGTTGATTTGTGATGATGTTGATGATTATGGAATTGGCGGAGCTAGTAGTGCTACAGGTTTTGCCGGTGTTGGTGATACTGATGGGGATGCTGGTGGTACTACCGGTGGTACTTGTATAACAAGTCTAGCTTGTAAACCACGCACCATTCTTGTCAGGGTTTCTACTCTTCCTTCTATCATTTCGGTCCACTCATCTGATTTATGGTTAAGGTTGGAATAGATAATCTCTAAGACTTTAGAGATTACATAATCGCCGCAAAATTTTTCTCCAATGAAGTTATGAATCAATACTTCATCGGTTATTGTTGTTGGTACTCCTTGGTATCTACGGTGCATATAACGTTGATGCTCGAGGTATAGATTATGACGTTGAGGTGTGGGATGTGGATGTTGTTGTTGATGGTAGTAATGGTACTGTTGATGTTGCTGATGGTGGTACTGTTGATGCCGGTGATGCTGCTGGTGCTTGTAACCTTTGCACCATATTTTCCAAAGCCACTACCCGAGTGTGAAGCTCGTTGACTTCTTCTATTACACCGGGATAATTGTCGGTTTGGACGAGCGAATGAATAAGATCTAGAATTTGAGATAGTATATAATAGTGACGAGATACTCTGGAAATGAGAGAGAACATGGTTTTTGGACAGGTTCGCCGGTAAGTGCTTCTGGTTCTTCGCCAAGAGGAAAATGTGGTGGAAGGGAGGGATCACCTTCTTCTTGTCTCTAATGATTAAGTAGACTGCGAACCCGTCCCCAATTCATCCAGAATAGATGATGGCTAATTGGTTGATCCATTCCAGTCACACTGGTTTCGGAGCTCAAGTAAAACTCCATATCGGAATCCGAGGGACTTGAACTAGTGGCGAGTTCCATTTCATAGGATTGAATAAAGGATTTTTTTTTTTGATATGAAATGATTTCTGACTATCGGATGGTATTCTAATTACATAGAATATATATATATATATATATATATATATATATATATATATATATATATATATATATATATATATATATATATATATATATATATATATAGAACAAAAGATTTCATAGATTACGGAGAAATTTACGGAATATGTCAGGCAAAGTTTACAGTAACAGATACGTTAAGATATGATTTAGCAGATATACTATGATATGAATTTTGTCTATACACCATTCATGTAATCAATCCAGTAAGATGTGCCTAGACTAAGAATTATAAGCAAGTAATTTCCGACAAGAAATGATAAGCAAAACTTTTGACATGTAGACACGGCCGAAGTCCAGACTCACTAATGCATCCTAACAACTATCAGTTAGACACACTAATGCAAGACCTGGTTCGCTAAGACCACCGCTCTGATGCCAACTGAAACGACCCGTCCATATTACAATAAATGCAGTACATTATTCATTGGTCCCATAGCGAGGTATTTGACCTCTATATGATACGTTTTAGAAAATATTGCATTCATTTCATAAAAAGCACACCATTATTATACATAATGCATGTTTTAAACAACTGGGCGATTATTTAAGGAATAATCCCCATAATACATCGGTTTTCAAATACTACACACGCGACATAACAGTCGAATATAATGCATGACAAAGGTTTTATTGAATGCAACACTTTATTTAATTAAATGCATGAGACTCCATGCACAGCTTGCTCAGATAATGCAACAGCGGAAGACTTTCTTAAGGACCTGATGAAAGGACCCGTTCATATACATTATAAACGATTCATAATAGTTGATTACATCGCGAGGTATTTGACCTCTATATGATACGTTTTACAAACATTGCATTCGTTTTTAAAAGACAAACTTTCTTTACATCAAAAATTGACGGCATGCATACCATTTCATATTACATCCAACTATAATTGACTTAATATTAATCTTGATGAACTCAATGACTCGAATGCAACGTCTTTCAAAGTATGTCATGAATGAATCCAGGTAATATCCTTAAAATGAGCTAATGCACAGCGGAAGATTTCTTTAATACCTGAGAATAAACATGCTTTAAAGTGTCAACCAAAAGGTTGGTGAGTTCATTAGTTTATCATAATCAATCATTTCCGTAATAGTAATAGACCACAAGATTTCAGTTTCTATAAATATCCGTACACTCGCAAGTGTTTAAAAGTATTCTATAAGTTGTAGGCACCCGGTAACAAGCCTTAACATTCATGTTTTACCCTCTGAAGTACACCAGATCAGGTGTGTTTAAAATAACCTCGAAGTACTAAAGCATCCCATAGTCAGAATGGGGTTTGTCAGGCCCAATAGATCTATCTTTAGGATTCGCGCCTACCGTACATAGACAAGTAGTTTAATGTTACCAAGCTAAGGGTATATTTCTGGTTTAAACCCACATAGAATTAGTTTTAGTACTTGTGCCTACTTCGTAAAACATTTATAAAACAGCGCATGTATTCTCAGCCCAAAAATATATATTGCAAAAGCAATTAAAAAGGGAGCAAATGAAACTCACAATATTGTATTTCATAGCAATTATGTATATGACGGCACTGAAAATGATAAACGTTAGGTTGACCTCACGAGCAATACCCTCGATCAATACCCATAACCTCCATAGCTATAACCCATAATTTCCTTAGCTCTATCTCGTTTGAAAACTTATTTTGAAATCGCCCGAGTATAACTCCGTCGTAGTATTTAATGTATACTAATAATATCATGAAATAATACAAAAAAAAATATATATATGTAATTCGATTGAGAGAGTTTAGAGAAATATATTTTCAAGTTTCTATGAAATAATGAAACCTATTGAATTCTATTTATAATAGATTTTTGAATTATTAAAGTGAATTATTAAAGTATGAATTATTAAAGTGAATTATTAAAGTATGAATTATTAAAGTGAATTATTAAAGTGAATTATTAAAGTATGAATTATTAAAGTGAATTATTAAAGTGAATTATTAAAGTATGAATTATTAAAGTGAATTATTAAAGTATGAATTATTAAAGTTAAAGTAAAATAAAAGTAAAGTAAAGGTAAAGTTAAAGTATAGTAAAAGTATAAAACTATATACGTATAATACGCGTATAAATATATAATATTAATTTAAATCATTATATATATTTAATAAAATAAAATATAAATATCGTTATCTTTATCATACTGGTTAAGTAATGAGTTGTCAAAAGTGGTTCTAGATATTTATAAAAGATATATACGTTTTAATAATAAAGTTCTTTTTAAACTGAAAACGTTTTTTGTACTTTTGAAACTAAATCAAATAAATATGATAATTTTGTTTTCCAAAACTAAATATATTTAAGAATCATTTTGTTAAAAGGTTAAAATAATGGAAATCGTTATATCATAAAACATTTTAGAAAAGTAGAATTATATATATTCATAATAGGTTTCAAGTTTTTAAATTACAGTCTGTTGGTGAAGTATGGGATAAAGTCCAAAGGTTAAATAAACGTATGAAATCATCTTAATGAAAAATGTCGAGTAACTTAACTTGTCGATATCCAACATCTAAGTTATTTACACTCCACATTCTTATTTTCATTTTAAATAAAATGAAAGCTAACATAGTTATCTTATCAAGGTCACGAGGAAAATATTATAAAACATGCCTTGGAAATTAAATAGGAATTTCCACTAACCCTTGTCTAGTTCCCGTTAATTGACACATTTGTTCTTATTTATAAATCACTTTACCATTTTCCGAATGTTATCAAAAAGAATAGATTTCTTAAATCACAATGGACCTCATAACATAGGCCCGTAATCATATCATAATGTATCTGATAATTCAATCATTTGATATTATCTCTTAATTCTATCGATAAATATATCGAAACAAATACGTTCATGTAAAGTATCATATATCTAATACTTTGTTAATGTTTTCAGTTAATATTATATATTCTATATACATATCTATATACTCATAATTGTTCGTGAATCATCGAACACGGTCAAAGGGTAATTGATTACATGAATGTAGTTCCAAACTTTTTGAGATTCAACATTACAAATTCTGCTTATCGTGTCGGAAACATATAAAGGTTAAGTTTAAATTTGGTCGGAAATTTCTGGGTCGTCACAGTACCTACCCGTTAAAGAAATTTCGTCCCGAAATTTGATCGAGGTCGTCATGGCTAACAATAAAAATGTTATTATGACGAATATAAGTTGATTCATAGGGTTTTATCATGATTGAGAAATATGGATAAAATAATTCGATTACTCGAAACGTATGAGTGAAGCTATCGTAAAAGAGTGAAATGAGAAAATAGGGATTCGTCTTATCTTTTGACGTCATCACAGTTGATCTCCGGATTAAAGAAAATCTTTGTAATCTATATAGGATTTGATTCTTCGATGATTAAGGAAATTATGATCCTCTTCGATTTAATGCGATGATTCATCTCGATTTTTCTGTCGGATATTTCACTATAAATCCACCTCCTTCGTTTCCTTTTAATTCACACCTTCTATTCTTTCTCCCTCATTTCTTACTTTAAAATTATTCGTCAATATGCTTCATCCAGTGCTGATTCTCGATATACTCCTCACTTTCATATCTGTCGTTCTTCTTTTTCATCTACCTCTAGAAGAATCTATTTACTTCTACTATACTCTTGGTTTTATAGTGTTTTTTGTCCTCCCGTGTCTTTATATTGCTATATGCATCGATATATACGGTTTATAATTTCTGGGTTGTTGTTGGGTTTTATATCTTCCCTTATATTTCGATGTCCCTGCTTCTGTCTTCTATAATCATTGTCATCCCCAATTAATGCTCTCTTTTATTTGCTGCGATTTATACCCCAATTTTTGTTTCGAAGTTTTGTCCTTTCGTTTCTTCTTCTTGTGATTAAGCACCGCTTGTAATGGTCCAGAATTCGCATATATGAATTTCGGAATGAACATTGTTAATGTTCTAAGAAGGAAATTGTAATGGCACGATCTTGACTTGTCAAATTACTAGAATACCTCGGATAAGGCCGAATCATCAAGAAATATTTTCTTGATATTTTAGAGGTTAAAGAGAATACAAGAGTCGTGTAACATAGAACATGATGATGTTATAATCTGTGAATCATCACGTTCCATTTAGAAACTCAGCATGACTTACTGTAATATAATCACGTTGATCAAGTGTCATTATATTATACTAGTTCATGCTTCAGTTCCCAACACTACTTCAAAAATATTCCTATTTTAAATTCGAAAGTTTCAGAATTTAGAAACTAAAATAGTTTCTTTTATGATGTAATACAGACAGCACGAAGAGGTAAATGATTTCAGATAAGAATACTTATGGAAATATCTTCAGAAATATGGGGGATATTTATAATGAAAGATACGATGATATCTTATTTAACAACCCGTCCTAATCCTCCTGGACGAAGTCATCAACATTTGGTTCCATTGCGATGATCCACGCCAAGTAATGTCCTTAACATGAGCAAATGTACAACGGAAGACTTAATTCATACCTGAGAATAACATGCTTTAAAATGTCAACATAAAGTTGGTGAGATATATAGGTTTTGTTGCTAGTAGCGTTATAACTATGGACCACAAGATTTCATATATTTAAACATAATACACTCGCAAGTGTATGTAAAAGTAGTTGAGCACTTGGTAACCATACTTAACATTTAAATCATCGCAGCATATTCTTAAATAATCACTACACCGTACCAAGTGTGGTATACAAAAACGAAGTACTGTGCAACCGTTGAAAACTGGTCGTCCAGCCCGGTTGGGGTTGTCAGGCCCGATAGATCTATCAACAGGATTCGAGTTTACATTCCTCAAGTAAATATTAGCTACCAAGTATAAAGAAATATGCCATGGTACAACTCAACATAGAATTTATTTTTGATCACTTGTGTCCATAACGTAAATCATAAATTGCATGTATTCTCATCCCAAAATATTTAGAGTTTAAAAGGGACTATATACTCACCTTACTGTATTTCGTAGTAGAAATACATATAACATCATTTAACAAGTATAAGGTTGGCCTCGGATTCACGAACCTATATCATTTGTGGATATATTAATACACGTAATCGTAATCAATCAATTATATATTTTAATATATTTAGTTTATATGTTTTATAATGAAGAGCTTATTATTTGTCAAGATAATGATATAATATATATAATATTTACTTGCTATAATATTAATAATAGAAATATTATTAACAATATTGATACTTAATAATAATAACAATAAAAATAATAGTGATATACATATAATAATCTATGTTAGAAATCTAGTAATAATAATAATTTCAATAATGATACTAATAATAATAACCTAAATGATAATACTAATAATAATAATTAAAATCATAATAATAATAATATTGATAAAATTATAATTGTAATTCTAATAATAATAACAATAATAATAATAATCATAATCGTGTTGACAATAATACTAATACTTGATAACTGTAACTTATGTTAGTAATTATAATAACAATAATAATTATAATACAAGTAATACTATCTATGATAATAATAATAATAATATTAATATTAATAATAATAATAATAATAATTAAAATAAAAGTTATGAAAATTATACCCTTGAAGCTTGTTTGTAAAAAGAATTGTCCCATACGGGACTCGAACCCGTGACCTCTCGGTTTTACATAACACCCATAACCACTACTCCGATCCAGTTTTTCTGATTAAAACTAAACCCATATCTATTTAATTCGTTTACTATTATGTTCCATCATCTTCTCCAATTTTATAAACCGGCCAGAATCCATTATAACTCATAATTGAGATTTATTTACAATAACAGAAGTAGATAGGGTCTGTACTGATGAATTAAATCAACGAAAAAGAAAAAAAAATAACCAAGCAGTAGCTGCTACGGTTTATAACAAATGAAGAACATGGATTCGATTTTTGAGATTGAAGTATTTTGAGACCACGATTCCTTCATGGAATTGTTTTAAAATCATGCCCAGAAACTTTTCAATTCCATAATTTAACCAGAAACAATACAACGAATCCAAATTTTCATGAAGAACAAATAGTTTGACTTTTAAATACGAAGGTTTGACTCTAAAATTCATATTCGATATCCAGAATTGAGACTTGTATCTTTGCAGATAGATTAAACTAAATATTCCTAACACAACTGCACTCTTAGATTTTAAAGATTGATTCGTTTTCAAATTAAGAGTAAAAATGGTATTCGAGCAGGGATAAAAGGAAAAGAAAAAAAATATCATAAGCAATTAATTGTATCAGTTTGATGGACGGTTATATATAGCTGGTAAACAAAATTCGATCCAATGGATTTAGCTGAAGACAGTAAATCACGAGAGTACATGAAGATAGATAAGAACAAAAAAAAAAACTTTCTGATAATGATATATTAGTTACGTGTATATATATCAGTTTTATAAATAATATTTAATATTAATTATTAATAAATAAATATCTTAATAATACTATTAATATTAATAAAAATAATAAAAATACTGATATATTACTAATAATAATAAGTGGTAATAATTTTATTAGGGATAATGATAATTAGTTGTATTGTAACAGCAATAACTATTTTTATAATAATTTTTAATAATAAATTTAGTAATAATGATATTACTAATAATAAAATTAGTGATTATATTATTGATAATAATAATTAATAATAATAATAATGATATTAATAATAATAATATCAATATAATAAAAAAAAATCATATTAATAACTTAAATCATTATTATAATAATGATAATTTAGTAACAACAATATAATTAATAATAGTACTTATATTATTTATGATAATAACAATATTAGAAATTTTATTACATTATTTGTATCAAGTTTCGTATCTAATAATATTAATAAGGCTGATATTAATATTAACATGAATATTATATAATAACGAAGTAATGATAATTATATTAGTATACAACCATATTCTTCTTGAGACCACATTATATATATATATTATAATTCATTAGCCATGTAAATATTTAACAATTATATATCACATTTCTGTTTACAATTATAGGTTCGTGAATCGTCGGGAATAGTCAAAGGTCAAATGATCTTATGAATATAGATTTCAAACTTTCAAGACTCGACCTTACAGATTTTTGCTTATCGTGTCGGAAACATGTAAAGGTTAGGGTTTAAATTTGGTCGAAAATTTCCGGGTCATTACAGTACCTACCCGTTAAAGAAATTTCGTCCTCGAAATTTGATTGAGGTCGTCATGGTTAACAATAGGAATGTTTTCATGACGAATATGAGGTAATAATGGAGTTTTATCATTATTGAGAGATATAGATAAAATGATTCGATCATGTGAAACGCACGGGTGTAGCTATCACAAAAGAGTGAAATGAGTAAATAAATATATTCGTTTTAACCGATGACGTAGTTACTATTGATTTCCGGGATTTAAGGAATTTAAAGAAAATCTTACGTAATAGGATTTGGTTCTTCGGCGATTTAGAAAATCAGAATCTTCTTTGATTAAATGAAACAATCTGTTTCGATTACTTTGTCGAGTATTTCACTATAAATCCACCCCTTCGTTTCCTTGTTTTCCACAACTCACATCTTCTACTCTTTCTCCTTAATTCCTACTTTAAGACATTCGCCAATATGCTCCATCCCATTCTGATCCTTGATATATTCTTAATTTTCACATCTGTCATTCTTCTTTTTCATCTACCACCAGAAGAATCTATTTACTTCTACTATACTCTTGTGTTTATAGTGTTTCTAGTTCTCCCGTGTCTTTATATTGCTATATGCATCGATATACATGGTTTGTAAATTTCGAGGTGGTTGTTGGATTTTATATCTTCCTTTATACTTCAATGTCCCTACTTCTGTCTTATATAATCATTGTCATCCACAGTTAATGTTCTCTCCTATTTGCTGCGATATATACTCCAATTTCAATTTCGGAGCTTTGTCTCTTCGTTTCTTCTTCTCGTCCTCAAGTCAAACGAGCAATGATCCGAAATTCGTAGGTATGAAATTCGAAATGAACATAGCTAATGTTCTAAGAAAGAAATGGTAATGACACGATTTTGATTTGTCAAATTACCAAAATATCCTGGAAAAGACCGAATCATCAAGAGATATTTTCTTGATATATTTAAAGATTAAATAGAATGTAAGAGTCGTGTAACATGGCACATGATGATGGTACTGTGAATCATCACATTCCATTAGAAACTCAACATGACTTACTGTAATATAATGACGTTGATCAAGTGTCATTATATTATACTAATTCATGCATCAGTTCCCAACACTACTTCAAAACATTCATATTTTAAACTTGAAGATTTCAGAATTTAGAAACTAACACAGTTCCTTTTATGTTGTAACGCAGATATTACGGAGAGATAAATGATCTCAGATACAAATGCTTATGAAAATATCTTCAAAAACATCGAGGATATTTATAATGAAAGGCACGATGATATCTTAGATTCTCTATCATCGATGGATGATGAAGAAGATTTGTCTGCGAAGGTTTAGAATGAGGAGTAAGGTGTTTACTAATGATTTCAGCATGTACTGAATCATTTGGATCCTTTGAAGTCAGGTTTAGTTTTCACGATTTGTCCACGGCCTCCTTCATACTTTGCTCAATCCGTTTTCCAGTTCCAAACCTCCTCTTTTTCCGAGCTTTACCAACACACTGTACTTTATTGTCAAACTTTTGACTGTTAAAGTCGTTTACAGTTTTTGCTGCTTCATCAGCATTTCAAGAACTAGTTCGCAGTTCAGGGTGTTTTTCAGAAACTTCACATTCGAAGTATGAAATTCTTAGGGATAGACGTTGTAGGTATAACTGGAGAAGTTCTGCGAGATTTTAAAAATACTGATTGTTGATTCTGCCAAAGGGATGACGAGCTGCTGGTACATCTGCTGATGATGTCGTGGAATATAAAAGGTTCTCTGGTAACGACGGTGAAAGAACAACGTATCTAACGAGATTATAATACGACTAATTTGACTGAAAAGTCAGAATTAACTTGCTGGAGCTGTGACAAAATTAGTTACTTGAAAAGGAATCGTAAGGTTGTTTTTGCTAATAAATGGTAAAGGATTCAACACAGGTACGTGTTAAACTATGAATTTGGGTTCGAGAGTTTTTCAGGTGCATAAATCTTTTCTTCCGTAGATGAAGTGCGGCTGGTTTATCCTCCCGATCGAGGTGTTTTCAAAAATCATGAAATATTTGAACACGAATTGTAACTGTCGAGGTACAAATGAGGTTCAAGATGAAATCAAGTGGCAACTTGAAGAATTGTTTAGTTTCATATGTTATAATCAATATTTTAATTCATTTTAATTGTCCAAAGTTAGCAGTCCAATAGTCCAATAGTCCAATAAATTCATATATAATTTAATATATAATATTCGAATTAATTAATACGTATCGTGACCTGTGTACCGGTCTCAGTATTGATCACAACTCAAACCATATGTATATTTTGGAATCAACCTCAACCCTGTATAGCCAACTCCAACATTCACATATAGAGTGTCTATGGTTGTTCCGAAATATATATATAGATGGGTCGATATGATAGGTCGAAACCTTGTATACGTGTCCCGTTATTTAAAGTGCGTAAAATAAATAAATATATATCATGACCCGTGTACAACGTATTGTCTCAGAATTAATCCGACGTATTGTGTACATGTGTCCCGACGGTATGTAAAGTGCAGAAATTAAATGAAGATAAATAAAGTTGCGAGAATGTAAATTGCGATAATATAAATTGCGATAAATAAAATGTAATCAGTTAGCTGGGAACAGTTAGCTAGGAACAGTTAGCGTAGATTCCTAATAGAATTTTTCATCATTAATTTGTTTGTTTCTAACAAATTTTTATCATGTCCAATGTTTTCTTCATTATGCCACTTGTTGGATTCTGATAGGTCAAAATCCAATTATGAAATTTGAATGGAAATGGTTATTCTGTGATGAACGGATTCGTTTATCGGTGGTTGTAAATAGGATAGTAAATGACCGTTGAATCAGATTCGAAGAATGTACAGTGTAACCTATTAATGTATCTAAATATTCCTCGGGTACTACCTACCCGTTAAAATATTTTCATCATTAATAGTTTGTATGAAAGAATTTTTAATTACAATTTTTATGAAAATATACTTGCATATATATTTTCTTCGAATGTAATCATGGATCAAACGAGTCAATAAGATATTAAACTCATTCAATTTATCGTTAATACTAGATTACATAATCTCTAAAACTTTAGAAATTACATAATCGTCATGTCGAATGAAAATAAATGAGGTAAAACGATATGTAGAACAAAGATCATACTCGAGGTACAGATGGGGTTATTGAGGAGTGTGATGTTGATATCCGAGATACATATTGTGATGTTGAGGTTTACGACGCGATTGTGGTTGAGGTGATAAGGGTACTGTTGGCGTTAATGATGGTGATGCTGATTATGCTGCTGGTACCGAGGCTTGTGATGTTGATGTTACTGGCTATACTGATTATGATGTCGGTGCTGCTGCTGGTGTTTGTAACCTTCGCACCATGTTCTTCAAAGCCGTCACGCGAGCGCGAAGTTCGTTAACTTCTGCTAGTACACCGGGATGATTGGCGGTTGAGGCAAGCGGATGAATAAGATTCGAAATATGGGATATTATGTAGTCGTGATTAGATACTCTAGAAATGAGAGAGAAAATGGTTTCTCAAACAGGTTCGCCGATAAGTGCTTCAGGTTCATTGCCAAATGAGCAATTTGATGGATGGAAGGGATCTTCAATGTGAACTAATTTTCGGATATCGGATGATATTCTAGCTATATAGAATATCTATATATATAATACTAAAGACTTCGTAGACTACAGAGGAACCTACGGCATATATCAGGCAAGTCTACATATGTGCTAAGATATGAATTATCAGATACGCTAAGATATGAATTTTGTCTATACACTATCGATGCACTAAATGCAGTAAGACGTGTCTAGACTTAAGAATGATAAGCATGGTTTCCGACTAGTAATGATAAGCAAAACTTTTGACACGTAGACCAGGTTCAAGTCCAGACTTATTAATATATCCTAACAACACTAGGTCAAAGTCCAGACTTACTAATGCATCTAAACAACTACCAGTTAGACACACTCATGCAAGACCTGGTTCGCTAAGACCACCGCTCTGATACCAACTTTAACAACCCGTCCTAATCCTCCTGGACGAAGTCATCAACATTTGGTTCCATTGCGATGATCCACGCCAAGTAATGTCCTTAACATGAGCAAATGCACAGCGGAAGACTTAATTCGTACCTGAGAATAACATGCTTTAAAATGTCAACATAAAGTTGGTGAGATATATAGGTTTTGTTGCTAGCAGCGTTATAACTATGGACCACAAGATTTCATATATTTAAACATAATACACTCGCAAGTGTATGTAAAAGTAGTTGAGCACTTGGTAACCATACTTAACATTTAAATCATCGCAGCATATTCTTAAATAATCACTACACCGTACCAAGTGTGGTATACAAAAACGAAGTACTGTGCAACCGTTGAAAACTGGTCGTCCAGCCCGGTTGGGGTTGTCAGGCCCGATAGATCTATCAACAGGATTCGAGTTTACATTCCTCAAGTAAATATTAGCTACCAAGTATAAAGAAATATGCCATGGTACAACTCAACATAGAATTTATTTTTGATCACTTGTGTCCATAACGTAAATCATAAATTGCATGTATTCTCATCCCAAAATATTTAGAGTTTAAAAGGGACTATATACTCACCTTACTGTATTTCGTAGTAGAAATACATATAACATCATTTAACAAGTATAAGGTTGGCCTCAGATTCACGAACCTATATCATTTGTGGATATATTAATACACGTAATCGTAATCAATCAATTATATATTTTAATATATTTAGTTTATATGTTTTATAATGAAGAGCTTATTATTTGTCAAGATAATGATATAATATATATAATATTTACTTGCTATAATATTAATAATAGAAATATTATTAACAATATTGATACTTAATAATAATAACAATAAAAATAATAGTGATATACATATAATAATCTATGTTAGAAATCTAGTAATAATAATAATTTCAATAATGATACTAATAATAATAACCTAAATGATAATACTAATAATAATAATTAAAATCATAATAATAATATTGATAAAATTATAATTGTAATTCTAATAATAATAACAATAATAATAATAATCATAATCGTGTTGACAATAATACTAATACTTGATAACTGTAACTTATGTTAGTAATTATAATAACAATAATAATTATAATACAAGTAATACTATCTATGATAATAATAATAATATTAATAATAATAATAATAATAATAATAATAATAATAATTAAAATAAAAGTTATGAAAATTATACCCTTGAAGCTTGTTTGTAAAAAGAATTGTCCCATACGGGACTCGAACCCGTGACCTCTCGGTTTTACATAACACCCATAACCACTACTCTGATCCAGTTTTTCTGATTAAAACTAAACCCATATCTATTTAATTCGTTTACTATTCTGTTCCATCATCTTCTCCAATTTTATAAACCGGCCAGAATCCATTATAACTCATAATTGAGATTTATTTACAATAACAGAAGTAGATAGGGTCTGTACTGATGAATTAAATCAACGAAAAAGAAAAAAAAAATAACCAAGCAGTAGCTGCTACGGTTTATAACAAATGAAGAACATGGATTCGATTTTTGAGATTGAAGTATTTTGAGACCACGATTCCTTCATGGAATAGTTTTAAAATCATGCCCAGAAACTTTTCAATTCCATAATTTAACCAGAAATAATACAACGAATCCAAATTTTCATGAAGAACAAATAGTTTGACTTTTAAATTCGAAGGTTTGACTCTAAAATTCATATTCGATATCCAGAATTGAGACTTGTATCTTTGCAGATAGATTAAACTAAATATTCCTAACACAACTGCACTCTTAGATTTTAAAGATTGATTCGTTTTCAAATTAAGAGTAAAAATGGTATTCGAGCAGGGATAAAAGGAAAAAGAAAAAAAATATCATAAGCAATTAATTGTATCAGTTTGATGAACGGTTATATATAGCTGGTAAACAAAATTCGATCCAATGGATTTAGCTGAAGATAGTAAATCACGAGAGTACAGGAAGATAGATAAGAACAAAGTATATAAGTTCGCAGTTTAGAGTGTTTTTCAGAAACTTCACATTCAAAGTATATAAGTCCAGAAGATAGACACATATAATTGTTGGCGTAGACATGCTGCGAGATTTCAAAATACTGATTGCTAATTTCTGATGATTCGTATGGCAATTCTTGTTACAAGATGCAGATGAGTAAATGATGGGGTTTTGATAAATATAAAGATTTTTCGGAAAGTCAAAGATCAATGAAGTTGTTAATAAGTTTACTGCTAATGTGGCGAGATATGAAAGGTTCCCCGGTAATAATGATGAAGGGGTAATCATTATAATAAGGCTTATTCGAATGAACAATTGAAGTTGGTTTGCTGGAGCTGTGACAAAACCGTCTATTTTTAGAAGGGGTTGAAAAGTTATTTTAGCTAGTAAATGCTAAAAGGTCTGACATGGATACATGTTAAATTATGACTTTGGTTTCAAGAGTTTTTCAGGTACGTAACTGTGGATAACATGTGGTTGGATCATCATCTCGATTGTTCATTATTTGAAATGTCTTCAGGTATTTCGAAGGGCTTGAACACAGATTATAATCGTTAATATACATACGATGTTCTAACACAGTTTTGAAGTTAAAGTATAGCTTTGAAAGATGTAAGAATCTAAGAGTGATGATACCGGTTATAACTTGCATTGAATTCGGCGATTTCAAAATCATAATATGTAATTAGATTTTTGAATGAGTATGGTTGTTTTGATTTCTATAAAAGAATGTATATTGTTGTGAAAGTAGGGAGTATAATGGATGATCTGCTGAATCAGATTCGAATAATGTAACATATTAATTGTGAATTTATATATCTCTCGGGTATTACCTACCCGTTAAAAAAATGTCACAATTAATATTTTGTACAAAAGAATTTTATTACAGTCTTTATGGAAATATATGTGTATATTTCTTCAGATGTAATATAGATTTAATGAGTTAATATTAAATTAAACTCTTTGATTTATGGTTAAGGCTAGGATAGATAATTTATAAACTTTAGAAATTACATAATCGTTGTAGAATGTTTTCCCAATGAAGTTATGAATCAATACTTCATCGTTGTGGTATTCCTTAGTATCTACAGGGCGTATGACGTCGATGCTCATGGGACAGATTGTGAAGTTGAGGTTTGCGATGCGGTTGTTGTTGGTGGTGGTAATGGTACTGTTGATGTTGTTGATGGTGGTACTTGTTATGTTGCTGGTGCTGCTGCTGGTGTTTGTAACCTTTGAACCATATTCTCCAAAGTCACTACCCGAGCACGAAGCTCGTTGACTTCTTCTATTACACCTGGGTGATTGTCGGTTCGGACGAGTGGATAAATAAGATCTAGAATTTGGTGTAGTATATAATCATGACGAGATACTCTGGAAATGAGAGAAAATGGTGTTTCGAACAGGTTCGCCGGTAAGTGCTTCAGGTTCATTGCCAAGAGGGCAATGTGGTGGATGGAAAGGATCGCCTTCTTCTTGTCTCCAATGATTAAGGAGGCTACGAACCCATCCCCAATTCATCCAGAATAGATGATGGCTGATTGGTTGATCCATTCCAGTCACACTGCTTTCGGAGCTTGAGTGGGATTCCATTTCGGAATCCGAGGAACTTGAACTGATGACAAATTCCATTTCGAACAATTTGATAAAGGATTTTTCGATACGAAATGATTTTCCGGCTATCGGGTGGTATTCTAACTACATAGAATATCTATATATATAGATCAAAAGATTTCATAGATTACGGAGGAATTTACGAAATATGTCAGGCAAAGTTTACGGTAATAGATACGATAAGATAAGATTTAGCAGATACGCTAAGATATGAATTTTGTCTATACACTATTCATGCAATCAATGTAGCAAGACGTGTCTAGACTAAGAATGATAAGCAGGTAATTTCCTAAGGATGGTAAGTAGATGATTTCCGACTAAAAATGATAAACAAAACTTTTGACATGCAGACACGGTCGAAGTCCAGACTCACTAATGCATCTTAACAATTATCAGTAAGACACACTAATGCAAGACCTGGTTTGCTAAGACCACCGCTCTGATACCAACTGAAAGGACAAGTTCATATACATTATAAACGATTCACAATAGTTGATTACATCGCGAGGTATTTGACCTCTATATGATACGTTTTACAAACATTGCATTCGTTTTTAAAAGACAAACTTTCTTTACATCAAAAATTGACGGCATGCATACCATTTCATATTACATCCAACTATAATTGACTTAATATTAATCTTGATGAACTCAACGACTCGAATGCAACTTCTTTCAAAGTATATCATGAATGACTCCAGGTAATATCCTTAAAATGAGCTAATGCACAGCGGAAGATTTCTTTAATACCTGAGAATAAACATACTTTAAAGTGTCAACCAAAAGGTTGGTGAGTTCATTAGTTTATCATAATCAATCATTTCTGTAATAGTAATAGCACAAGATTTCAGTTTTCATAAATATCCGTACACTCGCAAGTGTTTAAAAGTATTCTATAAGTTGTAGGCACCCGGTAACAAGCCTTAACATTCATGTTTTACCCTCTGAAGTACACCAGATCAGGTGTGTTTAAAATAACCTCGAAGTACTAAAGCATCCCATAGTCAGGATGGGGTTTGTCAGGCCCAATAGATCTATCTTTAGGATTCGAGCCTACCGTACATAGACAAGTAGTTTAATGTTACCAAGCTAAGGGTATATTTCTGGTTTAAACCCACATAGAATTAGTTTTAGTACTTGTGCCTACTTCGTAAAACATTTATAAAACAGCGCATGTATTCTCAGCCCAAAAATATATATTGCAAAAGCAATTAAAAAGGGAGCAAATGAAACTCACAATACTGTATTTCGTAGCAATTATGTATATGACGGCACTGAAAATGATAAACGTTAGGTTGACTTCACGAGCAATACCCTCGATCAATACCCATAACCTCCATAGCTATAACCCATAATTTCCTTAGCTCTATCCCGTTTGAAAACTTATTTTGAAATCGTCCGAGTATAACTCCGTCGTAGTATTTTATGTATACTAATAATATCTTGAAATAATACAAAAAAAATATATATATATGTAATTCGATTGAGAGAGTTTAGAGAAATATATTTTCAAGTTTCTATGAAATAATGAAACCTATTGAATTCTATTTATAATAGATTTTTGAATTATTAAAGTGAATTATTAAAGTATGAATTATTAAAGTGAATTATCAAAGTATGAATTATTAAAGTGAATTATTAAAGTGAATTATTAAAGTATGAATTATTAAAGTGAATTATTAAAGTATGAATTATTAAAGTGAATTATTAAAGTATGAATTATTAAAGTTAAAGTAAAATAAAAGTAAAGTAAAGGTAAAGTTAAAGTATAGTAAAAGTATAAAACTATATACGTATAATACGCGTATAAATATATAATATTAATTTAAATCGTTATATATATTTAATAAAATAAAATATAAATATCGTTATCTTTATCATACTTGTTAAGTAATGAGTTGTCAAAAGTGGTTCTAGATATTTATAAAAGATATATATGTTTTAATAATAAAGTTCTTTTTAAACTGAAAACATTTTTTGTACTTTTGAAACTAAATCAAATAAATATGATAATTTTGTTTTCCAAAACTAAATATATTTAAGAATCATTTTGTTAAAAGGTTAAAATAATGGAAATCGTTATATCATAAAATATTTTAGAAAAGTAGAATTATATATATTCATAATAGGTTTCAAGTTTTTAAATTACAGTCTGTTGGTGAAGCATGGGATAAAGTCCAAAGGTTAAATAAACGTATGAAATCATCTTAATGAAAAATGTCGAGTTACTTAACTTGTCGATATCCAACATCTAAGTTATTTACACTCCACGTTCTTATTTTCATATTAAATAAAATGAAAGTTAACATAGTTATCTTATCAAGGTCACGAGGAAAATATTATAAAACATGCCTTGGAAATTAAACAGGAATTTCCACTAACCCTTGTCTAGTTCCCGTTAATTGACACATTTGTTCTTATTTATAAATCACTTTACCATTTTTCGAATGTTGTCAAAAAGAATAGATTTCTTAAATCACAGTGGACCTCATAACATAGGCCCGTAATCATATCATAATGTATCTGATAATTCAATCATTTGATATTATCTCTTAATTCTGTCGATAAATATATCGAAACAAATACGTTCATGTAAAGTATCATATATCTAATACTTTGTTAATGTTTTCAGTTAATATTATATATTCTATATACATATCTATATACTCATAATTGTTCATGAATCGTCGAACACGGTCAAAGGGTAATTGATTACATGAATGTAGTTCCAAACTTTTTGAGATTCAACATTACAAATTCTGCTTATCGTGTCGGAAACATATAAAGGTTAAGTTTAAATTTGGTCGGAAATTTCCGGGTCGTCACACCTGAGAATAAACATGGTTAAACAGTCAACACAAAGGTTGGTGAGATATATAGGTTTAAAGCTATCATCGATATAAATATAGACCACAAGATTTCATAGTTATAAATATTTCAATAAAGATATTCTATAAGTTGTTGAGCGCTTCGGTAACCATACTTAACCATTAATATGGCATATTCCCTTTATTATGAAATCTCCCTACACTGTACCAAGTGTAGTAAAAATGAAGTACTATGCAACCGTTTATGATACTAGAGCGACTAGCCCGGTTGGAGTTGTCAAACTCGATAGATTTATCAATAGGATTCGTGTTTACTTGTTCTTACAACATGTAAATATTAGTTACCAAGCTATTAGGGAAGATATGCAATGTGATACAACTCAACGTAGAATATATTTTAAGTACTTGTGTCCATGGCGTAATGCATGTATTCTCATCCCAAAATATTTTTAGAGTTTAAAAATGGGACTATATACTCACGGTAGTAAAAGTATATTAATAATAAGTTTTCAACTTATTAAAAATATGGCCGTCATCCTTGGATTTACGAACCTGTAACAAATATATATGTATATCAAAATGTAATACAACTATTATTCATATCATATCTTCAATCACATGTGATTGTTTAAGTTCATATTTTTAATCACGTGTGATTGTTTAAGTTTATATTTTCAATCACGTGTGATTGTTTAAGTTGTCAAGTTAGCAGTCCAACGTTAGTAGTCCACAATTAGTAGTCCACAGTTAGTAGTCCTAAAATTAGTAGTACATAGTATACACGTGTTGTATAAGACTCAATCATGACCCACAATACCGCTATTGTAGTTACACGTATTGTGTATGTGGTGTCTTTTGATTTATCTGACGTATTGTGTAACCATGACATGTTAGAATACATGTATAATACAAAAAAAGTTAGCTAGGATATGGTTAGTATAGATTTTAATGAATTAATCCCGTAATCAAATTATCCATTTTTAACTAATATTGTTTTGCCCATAATTTCTTCGTTATAAATCCGTTTTTAGTGAATAAAATTGCTATGGTTTCATAACGAACTATAATTTGTGAAACTAAACTGAAAAAGTAGTGGTTTATAGTCAGATTTACAAATTATAATCCATATTTGAAAGAGGTAGTCATTTCCGTCGAAAGAACGACATCTTGATGACCATTTTGAAACACATACTTCAATTTTGAGTTTAACCATGATTTTTGGATATTGTATCATGTTCATATGAAATATCATTTTTCTAGAAGAACAACTTTTAAATCAAAGATTATGATAGTTTTTAATTATCCAACCTAAAACAGCCCCCGATTTTACTACGACGGCGTATGTCCGGTTTTACGATATTCTTCGTGTTTTCAAGTTTTAACTCATTAAGTTAGTATATCATATAGATATAAAACATGTGTTAAGTTGTTTTTAAAAGTCAAGTTAGAAGGATTAACTTTGTTTGCGAACAAGTTTAGAATTAACTAAACTATGTTCTAGTTTATAAACTCTTATATAGATAGCTATAGACATATGAATTGAACAAGAGTTGAAGTAGAGTTTTTACCTCAAGTTTAGAATGTAAAGTTGCTGGAAAGAAGTAGTAGAACAAAACTTGAAAGAGTTCTTGCAAGTATGTGTGAGAATTGGAAGTAAAATTTGGAAATTGAATGTGTAAAAATGAGTTAGAAATGGTGCTTATTTATAGGCTTGAAAATTTGGTTTTTAGTGAAAATATCTAAGATTTGTCATGGATGACATATTAAATTGATTAGGTCATGGATGACATATTACACAAATAATTGCAGATTTCTATTGGTATATACCAATAGTAAATACTTCTAGAAGCTGTATATAATACGGGTAAAAATGCCGTATGAATGCGAGTAGAATTCTTGAGGAAATTGAACGAAAATATGAGTATAGCTATCCTTTATATGTATTGGTATATTATAAAGTATATTTAATACTTGTAAGGATATATTTATACTCGTAATACATTATATGTAAATACATTTTAACATAAGTTAATTACGTCGTTTAAATAGTAACATATATATTGTTCAAAAACTCTTTAAATTAGTAGTATGAAAAAAATATATATATAATACTTTGTTAATATACTTAATGAGATATTTAATTATCATATTTTCAACTTAATATATATATATATATATATATATATATATATATATATATATATATATATATATATATATATATATAGACACACACACACACACACACATATAATTAATACAAGTTATGACGTTCGTGAATCGTAAGAATAAAATGGTGACTAAAAGCTTGTGTAAAACTCTTTCCGGAGGTTCAAGACTTATTAAAATTCATTGCTTATCAAGTCGGAATTTTTAAATCATGTAAATAGTATAATCAAGTAGTCGGAAAAATCCGGGTCGTTACATCATATTTAGAGTATCTGACGACTGATCCGTACGGATGTAATCTACATTCGTACAGATGTACCTATATCCGTTCCTCATAGCTTGATTCGTACGGATGCATAATTGATTCGTGCGAATAGACATTAACGATGTGTTTTACATATACGAAAATATATACATGCTTGATTACCTGTCAATGTAATACACGTGTGAAGCAATAACCAATCATAAAAGCATTCAAATTGTTCAAAAACAGATGGAATCGATAAATGAACTAAAGACTTAAATTTTGCACTAACAAATACCCGTTAAACATTTTGAGGTTTAAGGACATTTTGATCAATTTAACAAATCAAAATGTATATTCAAAGAGTTTCTCAAAAGCAACTGATGCAAGGTGTAAGTAAAAAAAAAGAAGATCATTTATACACCGGCTATTAGAGTTCTCCCAATGGTGACAACACTTCCTTCCCAGGACTAGCTGCTACTTAGCGACACATTTGCACTTCCTTTTCAGGACTAAACCTAGGACTAAACACTACCAAAAATGGCATACTTTTTCAATATTTTAAATTCTTTTAAATTATTTTTTAGTTATACAATCAAATGGTTATAATTATTTAAATTATAAATAATTAAACAAATATAACTATATTTTCATTAAAAATTAAAAACATTAAAATAACTAAAATTTAAAAAATTAAGACGATAATTAAAATAAAATACTAGAAACTAAACAATCAAACTACTCGTCCTCACCCGAAGCTTCCAATTCTTTCACATATATTTTCTTAATTCTCGTCCGAGCCCTCATCATCATGTCGTATTCGTCTGGAGGCAAATCACATGACACCGGTTTGGAAAGAAGCTTCAAACCTTTAAAAATTGTTCTCATATCGCTATCTTCACATATCTTTCCAAAGCTCGATTCGCCGCTAGTTGTGAAGCTTCGGCGGATTGAGCTATCTTTAGTCGTACTTCATAATAACATATGGCTCGCGGCATCAGATGAGTATGAATCCCTTTGACTCTTAGCTCGAATTGGAGGGCGTCGGATTGAGTCTTGATCCTTGAACAAATTTTCAATTTGCCTTGGGTCAGGGTTCGTGCTTGAGTTCGGGATGGAACTTTTATTGGTAAAATAAATTGGTATATCGTCGGGCTATTTTCTTTTGTTTGTAACATCGATACCTTCACCTTGTAAAAACTTCAGGCAATCGTTTAGAACTCGCTACACATCTTCAAATTTAAACACTCTTTTGGTTTGTATCTTGAATTTTTTTTCGGGCCGCGTTCATAAGGTCTTCCCCCGCACAAGCACTTAGCCACATTTTCTATCTAGAGCTTTGAACAAATTGCAATAAATATCTTAACATCCCTTTGAATTTTAGCCCATTTCCCACTAATTTGATCCGCACGTCTTTTCTCCGAAACTAGCGGATTATATTGTCTTCGGACTTTACCCCAAAATGAATTAAAAGTTTGGTCGTTTCCCGCATCCTGATGTTCGGAAACGTACATATAACGTTGGCTAAAACTCTAGTTTCTAAGTCGGACCAAGTAACTTTTGGACACTTCAGTTTCTTTCCTTTCAAATCGGCTACGGGTTTGGGATCGGGTTCGTTTTCCCGTGGAGTTTTGGGAACTTGTTCGTCGTCCGATCGTCGGGTAGTGTTGGATAATAAGGTGTTTTTTGTTGACTTTGTTGTTGCTTCGGATAGTATGGATATTGTTGACTTTGTTGTTGGTTGGGGTAATATGGAACTTGTTGACTTTGTTGTTGGTTCGGGTAGTATGCCAGTTGTTGTGTGTGAACGTACATTTGGGAACATATTCACAAACGGATTGACATTTGCAAATTGAGAAAAACCGGAAGTTTGTTGCGTAGAGTCAAGTAAGGATTGCAACATATCTCGCTCGACTATGTTTCTATCTTGAACTTGTGATCTTTGTTTGGATTTTCCTTTGTTTGAAGGTTTTTTAGAATTCGTTTTTTGTAAAAAGAAAGTGGATTTGAGATTGAAATGTAAAATGGATGTGAAATGGTGAGATATTGAGTAGTTGTGTGAATAAAATGTAGGATATTGACATGTATATATAAAGTATAAATAATTTAGAAAAAAAAAAAGAAAATGAAAGTAGCCGTTAAACTAGCAGCTGCATTTTTTTTTCTTTTTTTATTAACGGTCCATTTTTTGTAATTTTGTCCGTCCACACAAATGTTAGAGAAACACCGAAAGAGAGATGAGAAGGAGGGCGGTTGGCTGGACGGCCGCTTGGGTGAGCCTCTGCCAATGGAGCCCTCCTGAGCGGTGGCCCGGGCAGAAATCAAGACACAACAGATGGGAGCACTCTTAATTATATACTCTCTTAATTATATACTCAAATATATGTTCAGGTGTCCATTTAAAATGGAGAGTATATGCGTATCATAAGTGTAATAGGTTTTTACCTCTTTAATTTAGGAGAAAGGGAAAGTACATCTCAACCATCAGATGAATGTTATATATTTTGAATACTCCTATAACATACGAATGTTTTTACCTCTTTAATTTATTAGTACTCTATAACATACGAAAAGAATTCATCATGAAATGTTAAAGATTTAAAATATCAATAATGTTAAAGATTTAAAATATCAATAACTTTTTCTCCCTAATTTTACATTTCGTCCTTTTTACATTTATCTTGATAAAATTTATATTTACCATGATGAAATGTGAGAGTCGTAAGTTCCATCTTAAATTCTTAATCATCTCCATATATTCAACATATACATTATTAATTAAGATAACTATATTATATTTCAACAATTTTCTATTCATCCCCGAATTCTTTTAAGTTATGCGTTTCACAATGATATAACACAATTTTTATTTTCTAAAGAGTGTCATATATATGTCATATCTCCAGGCCAAAAAATTGGAAACGCTTAACGTCGAAGCTAACTCTAGAATATTCGAATGTTGCAAGCAAGTGGAATCACAAAATAAAGTGGATCAGATTCTCTAGCTGGCTTAAACCATCCACAAAAACCGAATCACATAAAGTTTACTTAGCTTAAAAATTAAGTTATACTTACTCTATTTGACAACATGCATACCAAGCCCCTTCTATAAAACCACCTTCACAACTCATCCTCTTGTATTTCAATGGCGTATTTAAAAAATTTCAAAAGGCTTATAGCTGCTAAAAAGGTTTTAAGACTAGTAGCTACCAAACTCCGTCTTAACAAGCTTCAAAAATCCAAAACCAGTCGAAAAATCAAGAAACATCACACAACCACCATCACTAAAGGCAGAAGTAGTAGTTGGTTGTCGTTATCATTTCAATCTCGATTCAAAAGGAAACGAAAAGAGATTCATAGATATCCTAGGAAGCAAACAAAGCCGGTTTATGTTGATCAGCTTTTTTTGGACAAAAATGATCATGTTGATCAGAAACCGGTGGAGGGAATGATTAAGGAAAACGCGGTGGCTGGGACTAGTGGTAAAAGTAGTGGAGGTGTAGCCGATGAAATGTGGGAGTCGTTGGTTATGGGTTCGACACAAATGGACGGGATTAATGAGAGGGCCGAGGAGTTTATTTCTAGGTTTCGAGCCGATCTCCTTTTTCAGGAGATAACGGCTCGGAGATTGTAGCAATATGAGTTTGTGGTATCATATTGGTTTATTATTATTATTATTATTATTATTATTATTATTTTTGTGTGGGTTTTAGGGTTTATAAGGTAATTAAGTTGTCAAGACAACTTAACTAGTGATGTAAATATTTGTCTTTCTGATGCCTGCAATAACAATGATTCGAAGTTCCAATACTAGCTTCAATATTTTGAAAGTAAACTTATGTTTGTACGAATTAAAATGAACTAGTTAATTATTTACTACTCCGTTTTATTTATATATATTAAAACAACAACACATTTTACATTTTGGTCTTTTGATATTACCAAACGATAATTACATACGACATTTAAGTCACTATTTTCGATATATACTAAAACAACAACACATTTTGGTCGTTTGATATTACCAAACGACAATTACATACTACATACTACATTTAAGTCACTAATTATTAACCTTATATACTAAACCCCATGCGGGTTTTTGTCGTTTTGACCCCAACTCCCATGCGGGTTTTTGTCGTTTTGACCCCAACCCCCCACAAAAATTGTCAAAACGACAATAGTGGAAAAGGAGGAGAAAAAAACCAAAAACCCCCTCAACTTTTTCCCAACTTTCAAATCCAACCCCTCTTTCAGGGGTTAAACATGAAACTTAATATTTTAATTAAAAATCTTAATTAAACTTCACTCATATTTTCAACGGGACATATCTTTCCGCTCGCCTCGCGTTAAATTTTTTCGAACACACCGTTCAACTCAAAAAAACCTTATGAACACAACGGGACTAACTATACGCGAAACGGACACTTCTAAAAAAAACGCTAAATATCTCGGATATAATACATACACACACCTAGGTACTATCTATTCTGTAAATACATAACGCTCCGTTAACTATGAATGCGCAACCCAGAAGCCCCGCAGCATCGCGCGGGCCCATTTTGCTAGTTAGTTTATATGATGGTTTATATTTTATTATATTAATTCGTAACATACTTTTTTAAGTGTTTTAGGCATTTATTTTTTTTAAATAAAATAAAAAGACTCTAGTTTCAAATTTTTTCACAGTTATAATTACATACTCATTGTAGAATTTTCTAGCGATAATCTTTTTAAATGTTGTTGATGTACAAAAATAAATTTTACATAACGATTATTATTCACTTTTCTTAAAAAATAACTTTTGTGTAAAAAATACTATTATTTTGCACAAACATTATAATCAATTATTATGTCAGTTTGAATGGTTAAATTATAGAAACTTAAATTATGCGTGTATGAGGATTTCTGTGTTTTACTTTGGTCAAATAGAGTACGGGAAATATATTAACGAAGACGTATAATTCTATAGAACGATAACCATCACATTTCCAACAATGAGGCCTATCTAAGAGCACTCGGTATCCATAGCAAAATCGACCGTCCCCCAAAAATCGACGCCGGGATCGACGCCGTGCAACACATTTTGGTCGTTTGATATTACCAAACGACAATTACATACTACATACTACATTTAAGTCACTAATTAGTTTATATGATGGTTTATATTTTATTATATTAATTCGCAACATACTTTTTTAAGTGTTTTAGGCATTTATTTTTTTTTAAATAAAATAAAAAGACTGTAATTTCAAATTTTTTCACAGTTATAATTACATACTCATTGTAGAATTTTCTAGCGATAATCTTTTTAAATGTTGTTGATGTACAAAAATAAATTTTACATAACGATTATTATTCACTTTTCTTAAAAAATAACTTTTGTGTAAAAAATACTATTATTTTACACAAACATTATAATCAATTATTATGTCAGTTTGAATGGTTAAATTATAGAAACTTAAATTATGCGTGTATAGGGATTTCTATGTTTTACTTTGGTCAAATAGAGTACGGTAAATATATTAACGAAGACGTATAATTCTATAGAACGATAACCATCACATTTCCAACAATGAGGCCTATCTAAGAGCACTCGGTATCCATAGCAAAATCGACCGTCCCCCAAAAATCGACGCCGGATCGACGGTCGGTCGACACCGGCACGGCGTCGATCCCGCCGTCGATTTCCAACCACCAAAACTCGACGGTGGAAAAAATGAGCCGTTGGAGTTTTTTTTTTTAAATTTCTAGCCGTTTGCAACGGCTATTTCCTTTTTTTTTTTTTCATTTTTTATTTCTTTCTTTTTCTATATATTTACACCCTCACTACAAACTTTAAACATCAATTCACAAATCATCTTCACAACATTTCTTTCACAAACATGAATTTCAATTCTTCCGACCCAAATTCACCCAACTACGTTTACGACGAATCAAACCCGATGGGTCTCAATTTTAATTGGCACGAATTTAACGTAGCTCATCCCGAACCCGTCGACACACAAACCCGAATACCACAAACTCAAATGTCACCCGAAGATTATGCTAGTTGGATGGAATGGCAAAAGGAAAAAAGTTTGCAACGATCACAACAATCATTCACTCGATCTTTTGAAGACGAGGTTCCGACACCCACTTCCGAAAGGGCACGAGCAAAGGCAAAGGCAAAGGGCAAAGGAAAGGCTAAAGAAATTGAAAAAAGGCCAAGAAACACACCCGTAAACATCACTCAAAACACTTGGAACGAATGGGATGAGTTACGTTTGGCGGAAAGTTGGCTTTTGGTTTTCGAAGATTCGTTTGAAGGAAACGCACGGACGGGTATATATATTATTTATACATGAGAAAATTACGCGGATAGCCCCTGTGGTTTGTACCACCCAGCTAGGATTGACATAGTTGTGGATTTGAGGGTGGATAGTCATTATGCTTGAATTCTTGTGCAAGGATAGCCCAAATGACGGTTTCTGTTTGCTTCTCCCGTTAACCCATTCCCACGTGATCTCCACGTGAGGGTAATTTGGTCTTTATACGTTTCCCTCTTGTTATCCCCACCAACCCACCCACTTTTTCATTTATTCCCAATAAATTAAATACTTCTCTCATATTCAATCTATTATTCAAGTTCTTCATCTCCATTCTTAAAAAAAGTATCCAAGATGAATTCTTGTGATTGTGGTCGACCTTTGGTTGAACAGATAGCATGGACAGAGGGCAACGCTGGTCGTCGATTCGTTTCTTGTCAGGTAAACAATTTGTGAGTATAACCCTAATTTATCCATTATTTAATTGAATAATTGATTCGTTTTTGTTTTTTTATTTTTTTGGTATTTAGATTCGCAATTGTGGGTTTTTTGAATGGATTGATCCACCAACCCCTGTTCATCTACTGGTTATAATTCGTGGATTGTTAAGATCAAAAAATGCAGCAGAGGCGAAGGCCGAAGAGCTTGAACATAAATTGTGGAGATATCAGTTGATGATAATGGTCTTGTCGATGGTAGTTGGTTATCTTGTGTTTTTTTAAGTAGTATGAAGTAGAGACCAGCAGATGTAATTTTGTTCTTCTTTTGACATCTCTGTATTTGGTGAACAACTCATGTAATATGATGGATTATGTTCTATCTTTTATTGAATTCGGTTTATTGACTTTTAGTTTGTTCATAATAATAGGTGCAAGTGAATTACATAATAATATCCTATATACATGTGTATTGACTTTTAACCATCCAATAGTTTACATGAAACACAAGTTATATAGTAATATCCATTGAAACACAAAAAACAGTTACAAACACAAGTTATAAAGATATTAAAACAAACACAAAAGACATTACAAGTTATTACAAACCAAAGTTTACATCAAACAGAAGTTTTAACCATCCAAAACACATTACAAGTTATATATAAAACACAAGTCCTACATCCAAAACACAACACAAGTTTTAAACTTTAGTCTTAACATAAGATTACATCAAACACAAACACAGGTCCTAAAGCATCCAAAACACAACACATGAAACTAAAACACTCAAACTCTTAACTTCTTGGTACCACTTGCAACATTGGTATCCTTCTTCCTTTTCTTGCTACCTGCACCATTTTTGCTGCCAGTTGCACCATCATTGCCACTTTTACCTGCTGTACATGTCCTCTTGTTATGACCATCCCCTCTACAGTTAGCACAAGTCAAGGTCTTTCCCAATCTTGACAACTTTCCATTCTTCACCATGCTGTCATTCTCATTCATACCTTTCCTCCTGTTTTTCTTTGGCCTTCCTGCACATGCTACTCTAATTGGTGGTAACAGAGTGGTTTGCCTAGTTGCTTTCTCCCATAAAGCACTTCCATTCACTGCCTTAATTGTTGAATTGCATTTTTTTCCAGGTTTCCAACCAATACACTGGATGAACCCATTGCTCAGGCACCTGAATGTTTTCACTATGTAAAGCCATGTTATTCAGGGCTGCAACAGCATGTTTACATGGCATGCCAGTCAGTTCCCATTTCCTGCATGCACATGTTTTTGCACCTAAGTCTACAACACACTGATCATTATGAGGTCCAGATACTTGATATTGATCATCTTCACCCCAAATACCTGTATATTGTGAAGCAGCTTCTTTGATAGTTTCAAACAATTTGGTTGCAGTTGGGGTTAGATGTCCATCAGCCTTTGAAAGTTTAACTTTAATAACTGCAATTCTTCTCATCAAATACTCCCTCACATACTCTAAAGCAGTTATTATTGGTTTGTCCCTAGCCTCCAATAAACATTTATTCAATACCTCACACATATTGTTAAGTAACACATCAGACAAAGCTCTCCATGTGAAGACACATCAGACATATGATATAACTAATAATGGAGACACAATTCCATGTCAACTAAAATGATACAAGTTAAGAGAATAGAAAAGTACCAGTAAAATGACTCCTAGCCCAATGTTTTGGTTGAATGTCTGCCAAGTATTTCCAACAAGCTGCATTCAGTCCTTTCATTTCAAGCATGGCTTTCTCAAACTGAGGCACAGTAGTTGCACTTGCACACTTCCATAACTGTTTTTTGTATACCAGCCCACCCCATTTCTTCTTCATGTTCTCATGTATATGTCTTAGACAGAACCTATGTTCAGCACATGGAAAAACTTTTTCTACTGCATGAATTAATCCCTAAATACATAAAATAAAACTATATAAGAACATTAATTTGATAAATGTGATAAAGTAAGAACTAAAAAAACCTTGAATAAAGTCATACCTTCTGTCTATCACTCATAAAGGTGAAATTTGATGTTCTGTCCAGCTCCAAATCATCTCTCAAGCAATTAAGAAACCAGCACCAAGCATTGTAATTTTCTTGCTCCACCATAGCATATGCAAGTGGATAGATTCCATTGTTTGAATCAATCCCCACAGCTGTCAAGAGTTGACCATGAGCAGGTGCCTTCATAAATGCACCATCTACACCAATTAAATCTCTGCCTAATTCCTTAAAACCTTGTTTCAAACCCCCTAGACAAATATATATTCTCTTGAACTGAACAACTTCTGCATTAGGATCTTCATTACCTGTTAAAACCCTAACTGTTGTGTTTGGATTACTTCTCTGTAATTCCTTAATATAATCCCTTAGGTGTAGATACTGATCCATGTAATCCCCTTGAAGTTTTGTCTGTGCCTCTCTTAAAGCTCTATATGCCTTGTATCTAGAAACATTCAAATTGAAATTAGCCTCAGATTGTGCTTTAACAGCCTTAGTGGGTAGATTAGGGTTTGAGGTTAACTGGTGAATGATCTTTGAGGAAAGAAACTTATAGGTGCAATTCTTGTTAGATCTGGTCTTCAAACATTTGTGTTTATCATTCAAGATTTTGACCTCAAATGTCTGTGTTTTTGGATTAATAGAGATCTGAACCACCCATGGACATTTAAGATTTTTGAGTCTTGCTTTTCTTCTCTCTAACTTGGTACCCACTGCCTTTGTTTTCTCTTTCTTATCACCCACTTTGATTCCTTTTCTTGGATTCTTCTCACTTGTATTTACTTTTTTGGTGGTTCCCACATTTATGTCTTTTTCTGTTTCACCAACCCCTTTATCTTGTTGCTCAACATTATTAGCTCCACAAAAATCCTTTTTCACAAACTTTGATAGCATTCCCTCACAACTTCCTCTTATCCTATCTTTCTCATTTCTTATTAAAATAAGAGCTCTCCTTGTTTCTACAGCATGCAACTTAAAGTACTCTTTTGAAATGTCCCGTTCTTATTGATTAAAAACGTTCCATATTAATTGATTTCGTTGCGAGGTTTTGACCTCTATATGAGACGTTTTTCAAAGACTGCATTCATTTTAAAACAAACCATAACCTTTATTTCATCAATAAAGGTTTAAAAAGCTTTACGTAGATTATCAAATAATGATAATCTAAAATATCCTGTTTACACATGACCATTACATAATGGTTTACAATACAAATATGTTACAACAAAATAAGTTTCTTGAATGCAGTTTTTACACAATTTCATACAAGCATGGACTCCAAATCTCGTCCTTATTTAAGTATGCGACAGCGGAAGCTCTTAATAATCACCTGAGAATAAACATGCTTAAAACGTCAACAAAAATGTTGGTGAGTTATAGGTTTAACCTATATATATATCAAATCATAATAATAGACCACAAGATTTCATATTTCAATACACATCCCATACATAGAGATAAAAATCATTCATATGGTGAACACCTGGTAACCAACATTAACAAGATGCATATATAAGAATATCCCCATCATTCCGGGACACCCTTCGGATATGATATAAATTTCGAAGTACTAAAGCATCCGGTACTTTGGATGGGGTTTGTTAGGCCCAATAGATCTATCTTTAGGATTCGCGTCAATTAGGGTGTCTGTTCCCTAATTCTTAGATTACCAGACTTAATAAAAAGGGGCATATTCGATTTCGATAATTCAACCATAGAATGTAGTTTCACGTACTTGTGTCTATTTTGTAAATCATTTATAAAACCTGCATGTATTCTCATCCCAAAAATATTAGATTTTAAAAGTGGGACTATAACTCACTTTCACAGATTTTTACTTCGTCGGGAAGTAAGACTTGGCCACTGGTTGATTCACGAACCTATAACAATATATACATATATATCAAAGTATGTTCAAAATATATTTACAACACTTTTAATATATTTTAATGTTTTAAGTTAATTAAGTCAGCTGTCCTCGTTAGTAACCTACAACTAGTTGTCCACAGTTAGATGTACAGAAATAAATCGATTAATATTATCTTGAATCAATCCACGACCCAGTGTATACGTATCTCAGTATTGATCACAACTCAAACTATATATATTTTGGAATCAACCTCAACCCTGTATAGCTAACTCCAACATTCACATATAGAGTGTCTATGGTTGTTCCGAAATATATATAGATGTGTCGACATGATAGGTCAAAACATTGTATACGTGTCTATGGTATCTCAAGATTACATAATATACAATACAAGTTGATTAAGTTATGGTTGGAATAGATTTGTTACCAATTTTCACGTAGCTAAAATGAGAAAAATTATCCAATCTTGTTTTACCCATAACTTCTTCATTTTAAATCCGTTTTGAGTGAATCAAATTGCTATGGTTTCATATTGAACTCTATTTTATGAATCTAAGCAGAAAAAGTATAGGTTTATAGTTGGAAAAATAAGTTACAAGTCGTTTTTGTAAAGGTAGTCATTTCAGTCGAAAGAACGACGTCTAGATGACCATTTTAGAAAACATACTTCCACTTTGAGTTTAACCATAATTTTTGGATATAGTTTCATGTTCATAATAAAAATTATTTTCTCAGAATAACAACTTTTAAATCAAAGTTTATCATAGTTTTTAATTAACTAACCCAAAACAGCCCGCGGTGTTACTACGACGGCGTAAATCCGATTTTACAGTGTTTTTCGTGTTTCCAGGTTTTAAATCATTAAGTTAGCATATCATATAGATATAGAACATGTATTTAGTTGATTTTAAAAGTCAAGTTAGAAGGATTAACTTTTATTTGCGAACAAGTTTAGAATTAACTAAACTATGTTCTAGTGATTATAAGTTTAAACCTTCGAATAAGATAGCTTTATATGTATGAATCGAATGATGTTATGAACATCATTACTACCTCAAGTTCCTTGGATAAAACTACTGGAAATGAGAAAAATAGATCTAACTTCAAAGGATCCTTGGATGGCTTGAAAGTTCTTGAAGCAGAATCATGACACGAAAACAATTTCAAGTAAGATTTCCACTCGAAATAAGATTGTTATAGTTATAGAAATTGAATTATAGTTTGAATATAATTATTATCTTGTATTAGAAATATAACCTACTGTAAGTAATAAAGGTTTCTTGATCTTGGATGATTACTTGGAATGGATTTAGAAAACTTGGAAGTAAACTTGCAATCTTGGAAGTATTCTTGATTTTATGAAACTAGAACTTTTGGAATTTATGAAGAACACTTAGAACTTGAAGATAGAACTTGAGAGAGATCAATTAGATGAAGAAAATTGAAGAATGAAAGTGTTTGTAGGTGTTTTTGGTCGTTGGTGTATGGATTAGATATAAAGGATATGTAATTTTGTTTTCATGTAAATAAGTCATGAATGATTACTCATATTTTTGTAATTTTATGAGATATTTCATGCTAGTTTCCAAATGATGGTTCCCACATGTGTTAGGTGACTCACATGAGCTGCTAAGAGCTGATCATTGGAGTGTATATACCAATAGTACATACATCTAAAAGTTGTGTATTGTACGAGTACGAATACGGGTGCATACGAGTATAATTGTTGATGAAACTGAACGAGGATGTAATTGTAAGCATTTTTGTTAAGTAGAAGTATTTTGATAAGTGTCTTAAAGTCTTTCAAAAGTGTATGAATACATATTAAAACACTACATGTATATACATTTTAACTGAGTCGTTAAGTCATCGTTAGTCGTTACATGTAAATGTTGTTTTGAAACCTTTAGGTTAATGATCTTGTTGAATGTTGTTAACCCATTGTTTATTATAACAAATGAGATGTTAAATTTTTATATTATCATGATATTATGATATATAATATATCTTAGTATGATATATATACAGTTAAATGTCGTTACAACGATAATCGTTACATATATGTCTCGTTTTGAAATCATTAAGTTAGTAGTCTTATTTTTACATATGTATTTCATTGTTAATACACTTAATAATATATTTACTTATCATTTAAAATAATTAACCAAGTGTATCAATATCTTAATATGATTCATATGTACCTAGTAAGACGTTGTTATAACGATAATCGTTATATATATCGTTTTCGAGTTTCTTAAATTAATAGTCTCATTTTTATGTATATAACTCATTGTTAAAATACCTAATGAGATACATACTTATAATAAAATCATGTTAACTATATATATAACCATATATATGTCATCGTATAGTTTTTACAAGTTTTAACGTTCGTGAATCACCGGTCAACTTGGGTGGTCAATTGTCTATATGAAACCTATTTCAATTAATCAAGTCTTAACAAGTTTGATTGCTTAACATGTTGGAAACACTTAATCATGTAAATAACAATTTCATTTAATATATATATAAACATGGAAAAATTCGGGTCACTACAGTACCTACCCGTTAAATAAATTTCGTCCCGAAATTTTAAGCAGTTGGAGGTGTTGACGTATCTTCTAGAAATAAATGCGGGTATTTCTTCTTCATTTGATCTTCACGCTCCCAGGTGAACTCGGGTCCTCTACGAGCATTCCATCGAACCTTAACAATCGGTATCTTGTTTTGTTTAAGTCTCTTAACCTCACGATCCATTATTTCGACGGGTTCTTCAATGAATTGAAGTTTTTCATTGATTTGGATTTCGTCCAACGGAATAGTGAGATCTTCTTTAGCAAAACATTTCTTCAAATTTGAGACATGGAAAGTGTTATGTACAGCCGCGAGTTGTTGAGGTAGCTCCAGTTGGTAAGCTACTGGTCCGACACGATCTATAATCTTGAATGGTCCAATGTACCTTGGATTTAGTTTCCCCCGTTTACCAAATCGAACAACGCCTTTCCAAGGTGAAACCTTAAGCATGACCATTTCTCCAATTTCAAACTCTATATCTTTTCTTTTACTGTCCGCGTAGCTCTTTTGTCGACTATGGGCGGTTTTCAATCTTTGTTGAATTTGGATGATTTTCTCGGTAGTTTCTTGTATTATCTCCGGACCCGTAATCTGTCTATCCCCCACTTCACTCCAACAAATCGGAGACCTGCACTTTCTACCATAAAGTGCTTCAAACGGCGCCATCTCAATGCTTGAATGGTAGCTGTTGTTGTAGGAAAATTCTGCTAACGGTAGATGTCGATCCCAACTGTTTCCGAAATCAATAACACAAGCTCGTAGCATGTCTTCAAGCGTTTGTATCGTCTTTTCGCTCTGCCCATCAGTTTGTGGATGATACGCAGTACTCATGTCTAGATGAGTTCCCAATGCTTGCTGTAATGTCTGCCAGAATCTTGAAATAAATCTGCCATCCCTATCAGAGATAATAGAGATTGGTATTCCATGTCTGGAGACGACTTCCTTCAAATACAGTCGTGCTAACTTCTCCATCTTGTCATCTTCTCTTATTGGCAGGAAGTGTGCTGACTTGGTGAGACGATCAACTATTACCCAAATAGTATCATAACCACTTGCAGTCCATGGCAATTTAGTAATGAAATCCATGGTAATGTTTTCCTATTTCCATTCCGGGATTTCAGGTTGTTGTAGTAGACCTGATGGTTTCTGATGTTCAGCTTTGACCTTAGAACACGTCAAACATTCTCCTACATATTTAGCAATATCAGCTTTCATACCTGGCCACCAAAAATTTTTCTTAAGATCCTTGTACATCTTCCCCGTTCCAGGATGTATTGAGTATCTGGTTTTATGAGCTTCTCTAAGTACCATTTCTCTCATATCTCCAAATTTTGGTACCCAAATTCTTTCAGCCCTATACCGGGTTCCGTCTTCCCGAATATTAAGATGCTTCTCCGATCCTTTGGGTATTTCATCCTTTAAATTTCCCTCTTTTAAAACTCCTTGTTGCGCCTCCTTTATTTGAGTAGTAAGGTTAGTGTGAATCATTATATTCATAGATTTTACTCGAATGGGTTCTCTGTCCTTTCTGCTCAAGGCGTCGGCTACCACATTTGCCTTCCCCGGGTGGTAACGAATCTCAAAGTCGTAATCATTCAACAATTCAATCCACCTACGCTGTAGTGACCCGAACTTTTCCATGTTTATATATATAAATTGAGATTGATATTTACATGATTAAATGTTTCCAACATGTTAAGCAATCAAATTTGTTAAGACTTGATTAATTGAAATATGTTTCATATAGACAATTGACCACCCTAGTTAACCGGTGATTCACGAACATTAAAACTTGTAAAAACTATATGATGACATATATATGGATATATATATAGTTAACATGATACTATGATAAGTAAACATATCATTAAGTATATTAACAATGAACTACATATGTAAAAACAAGACTACTAACTTAATGATTTTTAAACGAGACATATATGTAACGATTATCGTTGTAAAGACATTTAATGTATATATATATATCATATTAAGAGATATTCATACATGATAATATCATGATAATATAATAATTTAAAATCTCATTTGATATTATAAACATTGGGTTAACAACATTTAACAAGATCGTTAACCTAAAGGTTTCAAAACAACACTTACATGTAACGACTAACGATGACTTAACGACTCAGTTAAAATGTATATACATGTAGTGTTTTAATATGTATTTATACACTTTTGAAAGACTTCAATACACTTATCAAAATACTTCTACTTAACAAAAATGCTTACAATTACATCCTCGTTCAGTTTCATCAACAATTCTACTCGTATGCACCCGTATTCGTACTCGTACAATACACAGCTTTTAGATGTATGTACTATTGGTATATACACTCCAATGATCAGCTCTTAGCAGCCCATGTGAGTCACCTAACACATGTGGGAACCATCATTTGGCAACTAGCATGAAATATCTCATAAAATTACAAAAATATGAGTAATCATTCATGACTTATTTACATGAAAACAAAAATTACATATCCTTTATATCTAATCCATACACCAACGACCAAAAACACCTACAAACACTTTCATTCTTCAATTTTCTTCATCTAATTGATCTCTCTCAAGTTCTATCTTCAAGTTCTAAGTGTTCTTCATATATTCTACAAGTTCTAGTTACATAAAATCAAGAATACTTTCAAGTTTGCTAGCTCACTTCCAATCTTGTAAGGTGATCATCCAACCTCAAGAAATCTTTGTTTCTTACAGTAGGTTATCATTCTAATACAAGGTAATAATCATATTCAAACTTTGGTTCAATTTCTATAACTATAACAATCTTATTTCAAGTGATGATCTTACTTGAACTTGTTTTCGTGTCATGATTCTGCTTCAAGAACTTCGAGCCATCCAAGGATCCGTTGAAGCTAGATCCATTTTTCTATTTTCCAGTAGGTTTATCCAAGGAACTTAAGGTAGTAATGATGTTCATAACATCATTCGATTCATACATATAAAGCTATCTTATTCGAAGGTTTAAACTTGTAATCACTAGAACATAGTTTAGTTAATTCTAAACTTGTTCGCAAACAAAAGTTAATCCTTCTAACTTGACTTTTAAAATCAACTAAACACATGTTCTATATCTATATGATATGCTAACTTAATGATTTAAAACCTGGAGACACGAAAAACACCGTAAAACCGGATTTACGCCGTCGTAGTAACACCGCGGGCTGTTTTGGGTTAGTTAATTAAAAACTATGATAAACTTTGATTTAAAAGTTGTTATTCTGAGAAAATGATTTTTATTATGAACATGAAACTATATCCAAAAATTATAGTTAAACTCAAAGTGGAAGTATGTTTTCTAAAATTGTCATCTAGACGTCGTTCTTTCGACTGAAATGACTACCTTTACAAAAACGACTTGTAACTTATTTTTCTGACCATAAACCTATACTTTTTATGTTTAGATTCATAAAATAGAGTTCAATATGAAACCATAGCAATTTTATTCACTCAAAACGGATTTAAAATGAAGAAGTTATGGGTAAAACAAGATTGGATAATTTTTCTCACTTTAGCTACGTGAAAATTGGTAACAAATCTATTCCAACCATAACTTAATCAACTTGTATTGTATATTATGTAATCTTGAGATACCATAGACACGTATACAATGTTTCGACCTATCATGTCGACACATCTATATATATTTCGGAACAACCATAGACACTCTATATGTGAATGTTGGAGTTAGCTATACAGGGTTGAGGTTGATTCCAAAATATATATAGTTTGAGTTGTGATCAATACTGAGATACGTATACACTGGGTCGTGGATTGATTCAAGATAATATTTATCGATTTATTTCTGTACATCTAACTGTGGACAACTAGTTGTAGGTTACTAACGAGGACAGCTGACTTAATAAACTTAAAACATCAAAATATATTAAAAGTGTTGTAAATATATTTTGAACATACTTTGATATATATGTATATATTGTTATAGGTTCGTGAATCAACCAGTGGCCAAGTCTTACTTCTCGACGAAGTAAAAATATGTGAAAGTGAGTTATAGTCCCACTTTTAAAATCTAATATTTTTGGGATGAGAATACATGCAGGTTTTATAAATGATTTACAAAATAGACACAAGTACGTGAAACTACATTCTATGGTTGAATTATCGAAATCGAATATGCCCCTTTTTATTAACTCTGGTAATCTAAGAATTAGGGAACAGACACCCTAATTGACGTGAATCCTAAAGATAGATCTATTGGGCCTAACAAACCCCATCCAAAGTACCGGATGCTTTAGTACTTCGAAATTTATATCATATCCGAAGGGTGTCCCGGAATGATGGGGATATTCTTATATATCCATCTTGTTAATGTCGGTTACCAGGTGTTCACCATATGAATGATTTTTATCTCTATGTATGGGATGTGTATTGAAATATGAAATCTTGTGGTCTATTATTATGATTTGATATATATAGGTTAAACCTATAACTCACCAACATTTTTGTTGACGTTTTAAGCATGTTTATTCTCAGGTGATTATTAAGAGCTTCCGCTGTCGCATACTTAAATAAGGACGAGATTTGGAGTCCATGCTTGTATGATATTGTGTAAAAACTGCTTTCAAGAAACTTATTTTGTTGTAACATATTTGTATTGTAAACCATTATGTAATGGTCCTGTGTAAACGGGATATTTTAGATTATCATTATTTGATAATCTACGTAAAGTTTTTTAAACTTTTATTGATGAAATAAAGGTTATGGTTTGTTTTAAAATGAATGCAGTCTTTGAAAAACGTCTCATATAGAGGTTAAAACCTCGCAACGAAATCAATTAATATGGAACGTTTTTAATCAATAAGAACGGGACATTTCAGTTGTAGTGACCCGAACTTTTCCATGTTTATATATATTAATTGAGATTGATATTTACATGATTAAATGTTTCCAAATGTTAAGCAATCAAACTTGTTAAGACTTGATTAATTGAAATATGTTTCATATAGACAATTGACCACCCAAGTTGACCGGTGATTCACGAACGTTAAAACTTGTAAAAACTATATGATGACATATATATGAATATATATATAGTTAACATGATACTATGATAAGTAAACATATCATTAAGTATATTAACAATGAACTACATATGTAAAAACAAGACTACTAACTTAATGATTTTTAAACGAGACATATATGTAACGATTATCGTTGTAAAGACATTTAATGTATATATATCATATTAAGAGATATTCATACATGATAATATCATGATAATATAATAATTTAAAATCTCATTTGATATTATAAAAATTGGGTTAACAACATTTAACAAGATCGTTAACCTAAAAGTTTCAAAACAACACTTACATGTAACGACTAACGATGACTTAACGACTCAGTTAAAATGTATATACATGTAGTGTTTTAATATGTATTTATACACTTTTGAAAGACTTCAATACACTTATCAAAATACTTCTACTTAACAAAAATGCTTACAATTACATCCTCGTTCAGTTTCATCAACAATTCTACTCGTATGCACCCGTATTCGTACTCGTACAATACACAGCTTTTAGATGTATGTACTATTGGTATATACACTCCAATGATCAGCTCTTAGCAGCCCATGTGAGTCACCTAACACATGTGGGAACCATCATTTGGCAACTAGCATGAAATATCTCATAAAATTACAAAAATATGAGTAATCATTCATGACTTATTTACATGAAAACAAAATAACATATCCTTTATATCTAATCCATACACCAATGACCAAAAACACCTACAAACACTTTCATTCTTCAATTTTCTTCATCTAATTGATCTCTCTCAAGTTCTATCTTCAAGTTCTAAGTGTTCTTCATAAATTCCAAAAGTTCTAGTTTCATAAAATCAAGAATACTTTCAAGTTTGCTAGCTCACTTCCAATCTTGTAAGGTGATCATCCAACCTCAAGAAATCTTTGTTTCTTACAGTAGGTTATCATTCTAATACAAGGTAATAATCATATTCAAACTTTGGTTCAATTTCTATAACTATAACAATCTTATTTTAAGTGATGATCTTACTTGAACTTGTTTTCGTGTCATGATTCTGCTTCAAGAACTTCGAGCCATCCAAGGATCCATTGAAGCTAGATCCATTTTTTTCTTTTCCAGTAGGTTTATCCAAGGAACTTAATGTAGTAATGATGTTCATAACATCATTCGATTCATACATATAAAGCTATCTTATTCGAAGGTTTAAACTTGTAATCACTAGAACATAGTTTAGTTAATTCTAAATTTGTTCGCAAACAAAAGTTAATCCTTCTAACTTGACTTTTAAAATAAACTAAACACATGTTCTATATCTATATGATATGCTAACTTAATGATTTAAAACCTGGAAACACGAAAAACACCGTAAAACCGGATTTACGCCGTCGTAGTAACACCGCGGGCTGTTTTGGGTTAGTTAATTAAAAACTATGATAAACTTTGATTTAAAAGTTGTTATTCTGAGAAAATGATTTTTATTATGAACATGAAACTATATCCAAAAATTATGGTTAAACTCAAAGTGGAAGTATGTTTTCTAAAATGGTCATCTAGACGTCGTTCTTTCGACTGAAATGACTACCTTTACAAAAACGACTTGTAACTTATTTTTCTGACTATAAACCTATACTTTTTCTGTTTAGATTCATGAAATAGAGTTCAATATGAAACCATAGCAATTTGATTCACTCAAAACGGATTTAAAATGAAGAAGTTATGGGTAAAACAAAATTGGATAATTTTTCTCATTTTAGCTACGTGAAAATTGGTAACAAATATATTCCAACCATAACTTAATCAACTTGTATTGTATATTATGTAATCTTGAGATACCATAGACACGTATACAATGTTTTGACCTATCATGTCGACACATCTATATATATTTCGGAACAACCATAGACACTCTATATGTGAATGTTGGAGTTAGCTATACAGGGTTGAGGTTGATTCCAAAATATGTATAGTTTGAGTTGTGATCAATACTGAGATACGTATACACTGGGTCGTGGATTGATTCAAGATAATATTTATCGATTTATTTCTGTATATCTAACTGTGGACAACTAGTTATAGGTTACTAACGAGGACAGCTGACTTAATAAACTTAAAACATCAAAATATATTAAAAGTGTTGTAAATATATTTTGAACATACTTTGATATATATGTATATATTGTTATAGGTTCGTGAATCAACCAGTGGCCAAGTCTTACTTCCCGACGAAGTAAAAATCTGTGAAAGTGAGTTATAGTCCCACTTTTAAAATCTAATATTTTTGGGATGAGAATACATGCAGGTTTTATAAATGATTTACAAAATAGACACAAGTACGTGAAACTACATTCTATGGTTGAATTATCGAAATCGAATATGCCCCTTTTTATTAAGTCTGGTAATCTAAGAATTAGGGAACAGACACCCTAATTGACGCGAATCCTAAAGATAGATCTATTGGGCCTAACAAACCCCATCCAAAGTACCGGATGCTTTAGTACTTCGAAATTTATATCATATCCGAAGGGTGTCCCGGAATGATGGGGATATTCTTATATATATGCATCTTGTTAATGTCGGTTACCAGGTGTTCACCATATGAATGATTTTTATCTCTATGTATGGGATGTGTATTGAAATATGAAATCTTGTGGTCTATTGTTACGATTTGATATATATAGGTTAAACCTATAACTCACCAACATTTTTGTTGACGTTTTAAGCATGTTTATTCTCAGGTGATTATTAAGAGCTTCCGCTGTCGCATACTTAAATAAGGACGAGATTTGGAGTCCATGCTTGTATGATATTGTGTAAAAACTGCATTCAAGAAACTTATTTTGTTGTAACATATTTGTATTGTAAACCATTATGTAATGGTCGTGTGTAAACAGGATATTTTAGATTATCATTATTTGATAATCTACGTAAAGCTTTTTAAACCTTTATTGATGAAATAAAGGTTATGGTTTGTTTTAAAATGAATGCAGTCTTTGAAAAACGTCTCATATAGAGGTCAAAACCTCGCAACGAAATCAATTAATATGGAACGTTTTTAATCAATAAGAACGGGACATTTCATCAGTTGGTATCCGAGCGTTGGTCTTAGAGAACCAGAATTTTGCATTAGTGTGTCTTATCGAGTTTGTTAGGATGCATTAGTGAGTCTGGACTTCGACCGTGTTTACTTGAAAAATGATTGCTTAACAAATTTTGTTGGAAACTATATATTTTTAACATGTGAATATTATGTGATATATTAATCTCTTAACGCGTTTGATATTATGTGATAGATGTCTACCTCTAGAACAAGTCCCATTGACTCACCTAATAATAATGAAGAGTCAAATGTAAATTGGAATGATTCGTGGACTGATTCACAAGTTCCTGAAGAGGAACCGGAAGAAGAGTCGGAACCGGAAGAAGAATCGGAACCGGAAGAAGAATCGGAACCGGATGAAGAAATAGAACCGGTGGGGGAAATAATAAAACGGTTAAGTAAAAGAAAATCCTCAACCAACCGACCAAGGTTAATTATGGTCAATGGTGTTTCCGCCAAGGAAGCAAAATATTGGGAGGATTACCAATTCTCCGATGAATCGGATTCCGACGAGAATTCTGATGATGTTATAGAAATTACCCCAACTGAATTTAAAAAGGTAAAAGAAAATAATAAGGGAAAGGGCATAAAAATAGAGAAATCTAATTCCAACCCCGATGAACTTTATATGTATCGTCAACCCCCGAAGTCCTTAAGTTGTAACAATGACCCGGGAACCTCTAAACCACCAGGTTTTTCTAAACCAATGTGGACAACGACGGCTCGTATTAGGGGAAAATCATATATCCCTAGAAACTTGGCAAAACGAACCAAAACCGAAGAAGAAGAAACAAGCGAGTCGGAATAAGATAGTTGTATTCATGTGGTGTAATATATGTAATATAGTGTGCTTATGCTTTATGATATATGTAAAAATTGCTTGTATTAATAAGTATTTTTTTTATGAATCTAACTCTTGTCTATTTTACAGTATAAAAACACAAAATGGATAGACAACCCAATATTTTAAGAGACCTACCCGGAGACATGATTGATGAAATCTTGTCTAGAGTCGGTCAGAATTCCTCGGACAACTATTTAAGGCGAGATCAGTTTGTAAGACATTCGAAGAACGTTCCAAGAATGTCTTGGTTTATAAGAGACTTTCGTTTGAAAGATGGGGGATATCACATTGGGAAACCCATAAGTTACGATGTGTTTACTTTGATGCATATATTGCGGGGAACTCAAATGCTATTTTACGCAACGGGTTAAGAAATTATTTTGACTCAATGTATCCGAATATAGGACTTCATGATTTAGAAAGAGCGGCTAACATGCAACATAAAGAAGCATGCTATGCTTATGGGTTAGTAATGTTCGCTTCTCACCAAAGTGAGAAAAAGAACATCGGGCTACAACTATTAAACAAAACGTTCCCACAAGTGACGGAGTCGGTAATTGGGGTAAGAAATGAGGTTTTTAGATTGTTACGGGACTGTTGGACATTACGTAACCCTCGTCCCTTTGACGACGTTACAACACGCTGTCTTATCAACGGCCATAACGGTTATGTTCCACAAGACCAAGGATGGGAAGTAATCCTAGTAAAACCAGAATGCATGACTTGTTTCTGGACGTATGAATTACGTGTCTTTATTGCCTTTGCTGAACGACTTGTGTACTAGCTAGAATTATCTTCACAACCATCTTGTATCAAATTTATTGTGTGCTATATTTCATGCTATATGTAAAATAAGCGGTATTGTAAGTTTGTAAAATATTGTGTAAAAGTTTGAACGCGAAATATTATTATAATCAGTTCTTCATATAGAATTGTAGTAGTTGAATTGTATATTAGCTACTAAGTATGAACTTAACAGGTAGGTACTACCCAAATTTAAACTTATAAAACGCTAATATGAAGAAAAAGCTTTTATAAATGAGTTCATATTATGCTACGAAATACTATTAACTACTCTTAATATTCTGTATGATTAACTTGTTCCATTTGACTATTTTGAAGGAAATGGCACCGACTACTCGACACACAGTGAATATGAATGAAGAGGAATTCCGTACTTTTCTAGCTTCAAACATAGCCGCAGTACAGGCTGCGCTACATACCAACAATAACCTTGGATCTAGCAGTACAGGAAATCGTGTAGGATGCACCTACAAAGAATTCACTGCCTGCAAACCTTTGGAATTTGATGGAACCGAAGGACCGATCGGATTGAAACGGTGGACCGAGAAGGTCGAATCGGTGTTTGCCATAAGTAAGTGTACTGAAGAGGACAAAGTGAAGTACGCTACGCATACCTTCACAGGTTCTGCGTTAACATGGTGGAATACCTATCTAGAGCAAGTGGGACAAGACGATGCGTACGCACTACCGTGGTCAGCATTCAAGCACTTGATGAACGAGAAGTACCGTCCCAGAACCGAGGTCAATAAGCTCAAGACAGAACTAAGAGGGTTACGAACCCAAGGATTTGATATTACCACGTATGAAAGACGATTCACAGAATTGTGCCTATTGTGTCCGGGAGCATTCGAAGATGAGGAAGAGAAGATCGACGCGTTTGTGAAAGGATTACCGGAAAGAATCTAAGAAGATATAAGTTCACACGAGCCCGCCTCCATACAACAGGCATGTAGAATGGCTCACAAACTAGTGAACCAGATTGAAGAAAGAATTAAAGAACAGACTGCTGAAGAGGCCAATGTGAAGCAAGTCAAAAGAAAGTGGGAGGAAAATGGTGATAAGAATCACCAATACAACAACAACAGCAATCGCAACAATTATCCCAACAATCGCAACATCAATCGCAACTACAACAAACGGCCCAACAACAACAACAACAGCAACTACAACAATCATCCCAACAACAATAATAACCGCAACAACAACAACAATCAGAAGCAGCTATGCCAAAGGTGTGAAAAGTATCACTCGGGGTTCTGCACCAAATTTTGCAACAAGTGTAAAAGAAATGGTCATAGCGCGGCGAAGTGTGGGGTCTACGGACCAGGGGTTAATAGAACGAAAGGAACAAATGGTGTCGGAACGAGTAATGGCGGAGCAAGTAGTGTCGGAGCAAGCTATGCCAATGTAGTTTGTTATAAATGTGGAAAACCGGGCCACATTATTAGAAATTGCCCGAACCAGGAGAACACGAATGGACAAGGCCGCGGAAGAGTTTTCAATATTAATGCGGCAGAGGCACAGGAAGACCCGGAGCTTGTTACGGGTACGTTTCTTATTGACAATAAATCTGCTTACGTTTTATTTGATTCGGGTGCGGATAGAAGCTATATGAGTAGAGATTTTTGTGCTAAATTAAGTTGCCCATTGACGCCTTTGGATAGTAAATTTTTACTCGAATTAGCAAATGGTAAATTAATTTCAGCAGATAATATATGTCGGAATCGAGAAATTAAACTGGTTAGCGAAACATTTAAGATTGATTTAATACCAGTAGAGTTAGGGAGTTTTGATGTGATAATCGGTATGGACTGGTTGAAAGAAGTGAAAGCAGAGATCGTTTGTTACAAAAATGCAATTCGCATTATACGAGAAAAAGGAAAACCCTTAATGGTGTGCGGAGAAAAGGGCAACACGAAGCTACATCTTATTAGTAATTTGAAGGCACAAAAACTAATAAGAAAAGGTTGCTATGCTGTTCTAGCACACGTCGAGAAAGTACAAACTGAAGAAAAGAGCATCAATGATGTTCCCATTGCAAAAGAATTTCCCGATGTATTTCCGAAAGAATTACCGGGATTACCCCCACATCGATCCGTTGAATTTCAAATAGATCTTGTACCAGGAGCTGCACCAATAGCTCGTGCTCCTTACAGACTCGCACCCAGCGAGATGAAAGAACTGCAAAGCCAATTACAAGAACTTTTAGAGCGTGGTTTCATTCGACCAAGCACATCACCGTGGGGAGCTCCTGTTTTGTTTGTCAAGAAGAAAGATGGTACATTCAGGTTGTGTATCGACTACCGAGAGTTGAACAAACTTACCATCAAGAACCGCTACCCACTACCGAGAATCGACGACTTATTTGATCAACTACAAGGCTCGTCTGTTTATTCAAAGATTGACTTACGTTCCGGGTATCATCAAATGCGGGTGAAAGAAGATGATATTCCAAAGACTGCTTTCAGAACACGTTACGGTCATTACGAGTTTATGGTCATGCCGTTTGGTTTAACTAATGCACCAGCTGTGTTCATGGACCTTATGAACCGAGTGTGTGGACCATACCTTGACAAGTTTGTCATTGTTTTCATTGATGACATACTTATTTACTCAAAGAATGACCAAGAACACGGTGAACATTTGAGAAAGGTGTTAGAAGTATTGAGGAAGGAAGAATTGTATGCTAAGTTTTCAAAGTGTGCATTTTGGTTGGAAGAAGTTCAATTCCTCGGTCACATAGTGAACAAAGAAGGTATTAAGGTGGATCCGGCAAAGATAGAAACTGTTGAAAAGTGGGAAACCCCGAAAACTCCGAAACACATACGCCAGTTTTTAGGACTAGCTGGTTACTACAGAAGGTTCATCCAAGACTTTTCCAGAATAGCAAAACCCTTGACTGCATTAACGCATAAAGGGAAGAAATTTGAATGGAATGATGAACAAGAGAAAGCGTTTCAGTTATTGAAGAAAAAGCTAACTACGGCACCTATATTGTCATTTCCTGAAGGGAATGATGATTTTGTAATTTATTGTGACGCATCAAAGCAAGGTCTCGGTTGTGTATTAATGCAATGAACGAAGGTGATTGCTTATGCGTCTAGACAATTGAAGATTCACGAACAAAATTATACAACGCATGATTTGGAATTAGGCGCGGTTGTTTTTGCATTAAAGACTTGGAGGCACTACTTATATGGGGTCAAAAGTATTATATATACCGACCACAAAAGTCTTCAACACATATTTAATCAGAAACAACTGAATATGAGGCAGCGTAGGTGGATTGAATTGTTGAATGATTACGACTTTGAGATTCGTTACCACCCGGGGAAGGCAAATGTGGTAGCCGATGCCTTGAGCAGGAAGGACAGAGAACCCATTCGAGTAAAATCTATGAATATAATGATTCATAATAACCTTACTACTCAAATAAAGGAGGCGCAACAAGGAGTTTTAAAAGAGGGAAATTTAAAGGATGAAATACCCAAAGGATCGGAGAAGCATCTTAATATTCGGGAAGACGGAACCCGGTATAGGGCTGAAAGGATTTGGGTACCAAAATTTGGAGATATGAGAGAAATGGTACTTAGAGAAGCTCATAAAACCAGATACTCAATACATCCTGGAACGGGGAAGATGTACAAGGATCTCAAGAAACATTTTTGGTGGCCGGGTATGAAAGTCGATGTTGCTAAATACGTAGGAGAATGTTTGACGTGTTCTAAGGTCAAAGCTGAGCATCAGAAACCATCAGGTCTACTTCAACAACCCGAAATCCCGGAATGGAAATGGGAAAACATTAAAATGGATTTCATCACTAAATTGCCAAGGACTGCAAGTGGTTTTGATACTATTTGGGTAATAGTTGATCGTCTCACCAAATCCGCACACTTCCTACCAATAAGAGAAGATGACAAGATGGAGAAGTTAGCACGACTGTATTTGAAGGAAGTCATCTCCAGACATGGAATACCAATCTCTATTATCTCTGATAGGGATGGCAGATTTATTTAAAGATTCTGGCAGACATTACAGCAAGCATTAGGAACTCGTCTAGACATGAGTACTGCCTATCATCCACAAACTGATGGGCAGAGCGAAAGGACGATACAAACGCTTGAAGACATGCTACGAGCATGTGTTATTGATTTCGGAAACAGTTGGGATCGACATCTACCGTTAGCAGAATTTTCCTACAACAACAGCTACCATTCAAGCATTGAGATGGCGCCATTTGAAGCACTTTATGGTAGAAAGTGCAGGTATCCGATTTGTTGGAGTGAGGTGGGGGATAGACAGATTACGGGTCCGGAGATTATACAAGAAACTACCGAGAAGATCATCCAAATTCAACAACGGTTGAAAACTGCCCAAAGTCGACAAAAGAGCTACGCTGACATTAAAAGAAAAGATATAGAATTTGAAATTGGAGAGATGGTCATGCTTAAAGTTGCACCTTGGAAAGGCGTTGTTCGATTTGGTAAACGAGGGAAATTAAATCCAAGGTATATTGGACCATTCAAGATTATTGATCGTGTCGGACCAGTAGCTTACCGACTTGAGTTACCTCAACAACTCGTGGCTGTACATAACACTTTCCACGTCTCGAATTTGAATAAATGTTTTGCTAAAGAAGATCTCACTATTCCGTTAGATGAAATCCAAATCAACGAAAAACTTCAATTCATCGAAGAACCCGTCGAAATAATGGATCGTGAGGTTAAAAGACTTAAGCAAAACAAGATACCAATTGTTAAGGTTCAATGGAATGCTTGTAGAGGACCCGAGTTCACCTGGGAGCATGAAGATCAGATGAAGAAGAAATACCCGCATCTATTTCCAGAAGATTCATCAACACCTTCAACAGCTTAAAATTTCGGGACGAAATTTATTTAACGGGTAGGTACTATAGTGACCCGAACTTTTCCATGTTTATATATATTAATTGAGATTGATATTTACATGATTAAATGTTTCCAACATGTTAAGCAATCAAACTTGTTAAGACTTGATTAATTGAAATATGTTTCATATAGACAATTGACCACCCAAGTTGACCGGTGATTCACGAACGTTAAAACTTGTAAAAACTATATGATGACATATATATGGATATATATATAGTTAACATGATACTATGATAAGTAAACATATCATTAAGTATATTAACAATGAACTACATATGTAAAAACAAGACTACTAACTTAATGATTTTTAAACGAGACATATATGTAACGATTATCGTTGTAAAGACATTTAATGTATATATATCATATTAAGAGATATTCATACATGATAATATCATGATAATATAATAATTTAAAATCTCATTTGATATTATAAACATTGGGTTAACAACATTTAACAAGATCGTTAACCTAAAAGTTTCAAAACAACACTTACATGTAACGACTAACGATGACTTAACGACTCAGTTAAAATGTATATACATGTAGTGTTTTAATATGTATTTATACACTTTTGAAAGACTTCAATACACTTATCAAAATACTTCTACTTAACAAAAATGCTTACAATTACATCCTCGTTCAGTTTCATCAACAATTCTACTCGTATGCACCCGTATTCGTACTCGTACAATACACAGCTTTTAGATGTATGTACTATTGGTATATACACTCCAATGATCAGCTCTTAGCAGCCCATGTGAGTCACCTAACACATTTGGGAACCATCATTTGGCAACTAGCATGAAATATCTCATAAAATTACAAAAATATGAGTAATCATTCATGACTTATTTACATGAAAACAAAATAACATATCCTTTATATCTAATCCATACACCAACGACCAAAAACACCTACAAACACTTTCATTCTTCAATTTTCTTCATCTAATTGATCTCTCTCAAGTTCTATCTTCAAGTTCTAAGTGTTCTTCATAAATTCCAAAAGTTCTAGTTTCATAAAATCAAGAATACTTTCAAGTTTGCTAGCTCACTTCCAATCTTGTAAGGTGATCATCCAACCTCAAAAAATCTTTGTTTCTTACAGTAGGTTATCATTCTAATACAAGGTAATAATCATATTCAAACTTTGGTTCAATTTCTATAACTATAACAATCTTATTTTAAGTGATGATCTTACTTGAACTTGTTTTCTTGTCATGATTCTGCTTCAAGAACTTCGAGCCATCCAAGGATCCATTGAAGCTAGATCCATTTTTCTCTTTTCCAGTAGGTTTATCCAAGGAACTTAAGGTAGTAATGATGTTCATAACATCATTAGATTCATACATATAAAGCTATCTTATTCGAAGGTTTAAACTTGTAATCACTAGAACATAGTTTAGTTAATTCTAAACTTGTTCGCAAACAAAAGTTAATCCTTCTAACTTGACTTTTAAAATAAACTAAACACATGTTCTATATCTATATGATATGCTAACTTAATGATTTAAAACCTGGAAACACGAAAAACACCGTAAAACCGGATTTACGCCGTCGTAGTAACACCGCGGGCTGTTTTGGGTTAGTTAATTAAAAACTATGATAAACTTTGATTTAAAAGTTGTTATTCTGAGAAAATGATTTTTATTATGAACATGAAACTATATCCAAAAATTATGGTTAAACTCAAAGTGGAAGTATGTTTTCTAAAATGGTCATCTAGACGTCGTTCTTTCGACTGAAATGACTACCTTTACAAAAACGACTTGTAACTTATTTTTCTGACTATAAACCTATACTTTTTCTGTTTAGATTCATAAAATAGAGTTCAATATGAAACCATAGCAATTTGATTCACTCAAAACGGATTTAAATTGAAGAAGTTATGGGTAAAACAAGATTGGATAATTTTTCTCATTTTAGCTACGTGAAAATTGGTAACAAATATATTCCAACCATAACTTAATCAACTTGTATTGTATATTATGTAATCTTGAGATACCATAGACACGTATACAATGTTTTGACCTATCATGTCGACACATCTATATATATTTCGGAACAACCATAGACACTCTATATGTGAATGTTGGAGTTAGCTATACAGGGTTGAGGTTGATTCCAAAATATGTATAGTTTGAGTTGTGATCAATACTGAGATACGTATACACTGGGTCGTGGATTGATTCAAGATAATATTTATCGATTTATTTCTGTATATCTAACTGTGGACAACTAGTTATAGGTTACTAACGAGGACAGCTGACTTAATAAACTTAAAACATCAAAATATATTAAAAGTGTTGTAAATATATTTTGAACATACTTTGATATATATGTATATATTGTTATAGGTTCGTGAATCAACCAGTGGCCAAGTCTTACTTCCCGACGAAGTAAAAATCTGTGAAAGTGAGTTATAGTCCCACTTTTAAAATCTAATATTTTTGGGATGAGAATACATGCAGGTTTTATAAATGATTTACAAAATAGACACAAGTACGTGAAACTACATTCTATGGTTGAATTATCGAAATCGAATATGCCCCTTTTTATTAAGTCTGGTAATCTAAGAATTAGGGAACAGACACCCTAATTGACGCGAATCCTAAAGATAGATCTATTGGGCCTAACAAACCCCATCCAAAGTACCGGATGCTTTAGTACTTCGAAATTTATATCATATCCGAAGGGTGTCCCGGAATGATGGGGATATTCTTATATATATGCATCTTGTTAATGTCGGTTACCAGGTGTTCACCATATGAATGATTTTTATCTCTATGTATGGGATGTGTATTGAAATATGAAATCTTGTGGTCTATTGTTACGATTTGATATATATAGGTTAAACCTATAACTCACCAACATTTTTGTTGACGTTTTAAGCATGTTTATTCTCAGGTGATTATTAAGAGCTTCCGCTGTCGCATACTTAAATAAGGACGAGATTTGGAGTCCATGCTTGTATGATATTGTGTAAAAACTGCATTCAAGAAACTTATTTTGTTGTAACATATTTGTATTGTAAACCATTATGTAATGGTCGTGTGTAAACAGGATATTTTAGATTATCATTATTTGATAATCTACGTAAAGCTTTTTAAACCTTTATTGATGAAATAAAGGTTATGGTTTGTTTTAAAATGAATGCAGTCTTTGAAAAACGTCTCATATAGAGGTCAAAACCTCGCAACGAAATCAATTAATATGGAACGTTTTTAATCAATAAGAACGGGACATTTCATCAGTTGGTATCCGAGCGTTGGTCTTAGAGAACCAGAATTTTGCATTAGTGTGTCTTATCGAGTTTGTTAGGATGCATTAGTGAGTCTGGACTTCGACCGTGTTTACTTGAAAAATGATTGCTTAACAAATTTTGTTGGAAACTATATATTTTTAACATGTGAATATTATGTGATATATTAATCTCTTAACGCGTTTGATATTATGTGATAGATGTCTACCTCTAGAACAAGTCTCATTGACTCACCTAATAATAATGAAGAGTCAAATGTAAATTGGAATGATTCGTGGACTGATTCACAAGTTCCCGAAGAGGAACCGGAAGAAGAGTCGGAACCGGAAGAAGAATCGGAACCGGAAGAAGAATCGGAACCGGATGAAGAAATAGAACCGGTGGGGGAAATAATAAAACTGTTAAGTAAAAGAAAATCCTCAACCAACCGACCAAGGTTAATTATGGTCAATGGTGTTTCCGCCAAGGAAGCAAAATATTGGGAGGATTACCAATTCTCCGATGAATCAGATTCCGACGAGAATTCCGATGATGTTATAGAAATTACCCCAACTGAATTTAAAAAGGCAAAAGAAAATAATAAGGGAAAGGGCATAAAAATAGAGAAATCTAATTCCAACCCCGATGAACTTTATATGTATCGTCAACCCCCGAAGTCCTTAAGTTGTAACAATGACCCGGGAACCTCTAAACCACCAGGTTTTTCTAAACCAATGTGGAAAACGACGGCTCGTATTAGGGGAACATCATATATCCCTAGAAACTTGGCAAAACGAACCAAAACCGAAGAAGAAGAAACAAGCGAGTCGGAATAAGATAGTTGTATTCGTGTGGTGTAATATATGTAATATAGTGTGCTTATGCTTTATGATATATGTAAAAATTGCTTGTATTAATAAGTATTTTTTTTTTATGAATCTAACTCTTGTCTATTTTACAGTATAAAAACACAAAATGGATAGACAACCCAATATTTTAAGAGACCTACCCGGAGACATGATTGATGAAATCTTGTCTAGAGTCGGTCAGAATTCTTCGGCACAACTACTTAAGGCGAGATCAGTTTGTAAGACATTCGAAGAACGTTCCAAGAATGCCTTGGTTTATAAAAGGCTTTTGTTCGAAAGATGGGGGATATCACATTGGGAAATCCATAAGTTACGATGTGTTTACTTTGACGCATATATTGCGGGGAACCCAAATGCTATTTTACGCAATGGGTTAAGAAATTATTTTGACTCAATATATCCGAATATTGGACTTCGTGATTTAGAAAAAGCGGCTAACATGCAACATAAAGAAGCATGTTATGCTTACGGATTAGTAATGTTCGCTTCTCACCAAAGTGAGAACAAGAACATCGGGTTACAACTATTAAACAAAACGTTCCCACAAGTGACGGAGTCGGTAATTGGGGTAAGAAATGAGGTTTTTAGATTGTTACGGGACTGTTGGACATTACGTAACCCTCGTCCCTTTGACGACGTTACAACACGATGTCTTATCAACGGCCATAACAGTTATGTTCCACAAGAACAAGGATGAGAAGTAATCCTAGTAAAACCAGAATGCATGACTTGTTTCTGGACGTATGAATTACGTGTCTTTATTGCCTTTGCTGAACGACTTGTGTACTAGCTAGAATTATCTTCACAACCATCTTGTATCAAATTTATTGTGTGCTATATTTCATGCTATATGTAAAATAAGCGGTATTGTAAGTTTGTAAAATATTGTGTAAAAGTTTGAACGCGAAATATTATTATAATCAGTTTTTTATATAGAATTGTAGTAGTTGAATTGTATTATAGCTACTAAGTATGAACTTAACGGGTAGGTACTACCCGAATTTAAACTTATAAAAAGCTAATATGAAGAAAAAGCTTTTATAAATGAGTTCATATTATGCTACGAAATACTATTAACTACTCTTAATATTCTGTATGATTAACTTGTTCCATTTGACTATTTTGAAGGAAATGGCACAGACTACTCGACACACCGTGAATATGAATGAAGAGGAATTCCGTACTTTTCTAGCTTCAAACATAGCCGCAGTACAGGATGCACTACATACCAACAATAACCTTGGATCTAGCAGTACAGGAAATCGTGTAGGATGCACCTACAAAGAATTCACTGCCTGCAAACCTTTAGAATTTGATGGAACCGAAGGACCGATCGGATTGAAACGGTGGACCTAGAAGGTCGAATCGGTGTTTGCCATAAGTAAGTGTACTGAAGAGGACAAAGTGAACTATGCTACGCATACCTTCACAGGTTCTGCGTTAACATGGTGGAATACCTATCTAGAGCAAGTGGGACAAGACGATGCGTACGCACTACCGTGGTCAGCATTCAAGCACTTGATGAACGAGAAATACCATCCCAGAACCGAGGTCAATAAGCTCAAGACAGAACTTAGAGGGTTACGAACCCAAGGATTTGATATTACCACGTACGAAAGACGATTCACAGAATTGTGCCTATTGTGTCCGGGAGCATTCGAAGATGAGGAAGAGAAGATCGACGCGTTTGTGAAAGGATTACCGGAAAGAATCCAAGAAGATATAAGTTCACACGAGCCCGCCTCCATACAACAGGCATGTAGAATGGCTCACAAACTAGTGAACCAGATTGAAGAAAGAATTAAAGAACAGACTGCTGAAGAGGCCAATGTGAAGCAAGTCAAAAGAAAGTGGGAGGAAAACGGTGATAAGAATCACCAATACAACAACAACAGCAATTACAACAATAATCGCAACAATTATCCCAACAATCGCAACATCAATCGTAACTACAACAAACGGCCCAACAACAACAACAACAACAACAGCAACTACAACAATCATCCCAACAACAATAATAACCGCAACAACAACAACAATCAGAAGCAGCTATGCCAAAGGTGTGAAAAGTATCACTCGGGGTTCTGCACCAAATTTTGCAACAAGTGTAAAAGAAATGGTCATAGCGCGGTGAAGTGTGAGGTCTACGGACCAGGGGTTAATAGAACGAAAGGAACAAATGGTGTCGTAACGAGTAATGGTGAAGCAAGTAGTGTCGGAGCAAGTTATGCCAATGTAGTTTGTTATAAATGTGGAAAACCGGGCCACATTATTAGAAATTGCCCGAACCAGGAGAACACGAATGGACAAGGCCGCGGAAGAGTTTTCAATATTAATGCGGCAGAGGCACAGGAAGACCCGGAGCTTGTTACAGGTACGTTTCTTATTGATAATAAATCTGCTTACGTTTTATTTGATTCGGGTGCGGATAGAAGCTATATGAGTAGAGATTTTTGTGCTAAATTAAGTTGTCCATTGACGCCTTTGGATAGTAAATTTTTACTCGAATTAGCAAATGGTAAATTAATTTCAGCAGATAATATATGTCGGAATCGAGAAATTAAATTGGTTAGCGAAACATTTAAGATTGATTTAATACCAGTAGAGTTAGGGAGTTTTGATGTGATAATCGGTATGGACTGGTTGAAAGAAGTGAATGCAGAGATCGTTTGTTACAAAAATGCAATTCGCATTATACGAGAAAAAGGAAAACCCTTAATGGTGTACAGAGAAAAGGGCAACACGAAGCTACATCTTATTAGTAATTTGAAGGCACAAAAACTAATAAGAAAAGGTTGCTATGCTGTTCTAGCACACGTCGAGAAAGTACAAACTGAAGAAAAGAGCATCAATGATGTTCCCATTGCAAAAGAATTTCCCGATGTATTTCCGAAAGAATTACCGGGATTACCCCCACATCGATCCGTTGAATTTCAAATAGATCTTATACCAGGAGCTGCACCAATAGTGTAAAGACCCGTCCTAATCCATCCAGACGAAGTCCATATCGATTATAAACGATTCACAACAGTTGATTACATCGCGAGGTACTTGACCTCTATATGATACATTTTACAAACATTGCATTCGTTTTTGAAAAGACAATCTTTCATTACATCAAAAGTTGACGGCAGGCATACCATTTCATAATATATCTAACTATAATTGACTTAATAATAATCTTGATGAACGCGATGACTTGAATGCAACGTCTTTTGAAATATGTCATGAATGACTCCAAGTAATATTTCTAATACGAGCAAATGTACAGCGGAAGATTTCTTTCATACCTGAGAATAAACATGCTTTAAAGTGTCAACCAAAAGGTTGGCGAGTTCATTAGTTTATCATAAATAATCATTTCATAAATTTTAATAGACCACAAGATTTCATATTTCCATTTATCATAAACATACGTCCCATGCATAGAGACAAAAATATCATTCATATGGATTGAACACCTGGTAACCGACATTCACAATATACATATAAGAATATCCCCATCATTCCGGGATCCTCCTTCGGACATGATATAAATTTCGAAGTACTAAAGCATCCGGTACTTTGGATGGGGCTTGTTGGGCCCGATAGATCTATCTTTAGAGTTCGCGTCAATTAGGGTGTCTGTTCCCTAATTCTTAGATTACCAGACTTAATAAAAAGGGGCATATTCGGTTTAATAATTCAACCATAGAATGTAGTTTCGAGTACTTGTGTCTATTTCGTAAAACAGTTATAAAAGCAGCGCATGTATTCTCAGTCCCAAAATATATATTGCAAAAGCATTTAAAAAGGGAGCAAATGAAACTCACGCATATAAATATTGTAAAACAGTTAATAAAGCAATTGCATGTATTCTCAGCCCAAAAACGTAAAGAGTAAAAGGGAGCAAATGAAACTCACCAAATATATTTTGTAGTAAAAATACATATGACTATATTGAACAATGCAGGGTTGTCCTCGGATTCACGAACCTATATCATTTATGTATATATATTAACACATATAATAATATTCAAACAAGTTTATATATATATATTAATTATATAATATTTTACTTATTTAAAATAATAATGATAATAAATATAATACTATAATAATAATAATTATAAAACTAATAATTTTACTGCTAATGATAATTATGTTAATAGTTTAGTTGTAATAATAATAATATTAAGTAAAGGTTGTAATATTTTTATAATGATAATAATAACTACAATTTTAATCATCATTTTAAAAATAACGAACAATATTAATACTAGTAATAATTTTTATAAAATAATATCAACGTTAATAATGATAAAAAAAAAATAGATTATACCATCATCGTCTTAATATAATTTTAAACTTTATATACTACTTTCATATTTGTACAAATATCATTATTTTGTCATTAAGATTTATATTAACAACAATAATGATATTAATGGTAATCATAATCTTAATAATATAACTAAAAATAATAATACTTATTCTAATACTAGTTATTTAATAATAATTAGGAAAATAATAACAATAATAATAATAATAATAATAATAATAATAATAATAATAATAATAATAATAATAATAATAATAATAATAATAATAATAATAATAACTATAATAAAAAGACTACCTCAATGTATCTAGGCTTTAAAAACAAATAAATGTCATTGCCTGGGCTTGAACTCAAGACCTCCCGCTCACGCGCTAACCTCTCAAACCATTACGCCATTTCAGTGTTTCTGAATTAAATTGTAACCGATTTATATATATATATAATCGCGTTCTATATGCCTCAGCCCATAATACCACAGAATTCGGCCCAAGGAAACAAGATATCCGGCCCAAGTTTTTGACACAATCCATCTTCTTCTGATAAATAAGAAAAAAAAATTGTTGTTGCCTGGGTTTGAACCCAGGACCTCTAGAATATCACCAACACACCAAACCACTCCACCATCACAGCTTACTTGTTTTATTACGTAATATAATTATATTAAAATCGGTTTATTCTGTTTCAACTTCGTCTCCATCTTCACTACATCGAACAACAATCCCCAACAAACATTTACAGTAAAATAACTTTGGAAATTAGGATTTTTAAACGAAATACAAATAATTTATAAAGGTTCTTGAACTGATTGAAAAAAAAAATATATATATACATATCGCAGGTAATCTGTTGCCGCTGTTATTTTTTAAAATTTTTTTTTTTTCGATTTTTATAACGCGTTAAATAAAAATTATAACACAAACTACTTTGCAAATCCATCCTATAAACTATTGGGTTCGTCAATTTGACTTGAAACATTGAAACAATTACGAATTTGATGAAGAACGATTCGTTTGACTTTTTGCTCGAAAACTTTGACTCCAAAATTGAGACTTGATAGGATAAATTGACATTTGAAACTTTACAGAAAGTTTTAATGAATGATTTCTAACAACTTTGCTTTAATACATTTTGAAAACATAATGAAATCGAGTTTTTTTGATTATGGAGTTCAAGACAGAGATACGTACCATTTAAATAAGTTTTCTTTTTAATTCTTGAATAAACAGTGAGTTAAAATTGATAATTTATAATGGTGAGGAAAGATTTGAACGGTTTTTGATCTATAACATTAAGTCAACTGAATTAGTATAAAGCCAATTGTATCTACAGTTTAATCAACCCGTGATGAAGAAAAAAATAGATAAAAGTAGAAAACGATGTTAAACTGTATTTGATTTTATCTGAGATTGCATTTGATCTGATTATGAATTTGGAGACAATAAACACAATCAATACAGTTGGACTGAGATGTAACCGATTTGGATTTTTAATCCATATATATGACTTTATATAAATATCATTCATAATTAATAATTATAATTTTTATTAATAATAATTAAAATACTAATAATAATAATAATAATAATGTTAATATTAAATAATAATAATAATAGTAATAATAAATGATAATAATATTATTTATGTTGCTAATAATAACATTAGTTATAACAATATTAATATTATTAATGATAATAATAATATTAATAGTAATGATAATATAACAACTTACACATATCAAATTTCATATTTCATACATATAATAATAATCATTCATAGCAATCATATATAATTATATATAGAGTTATTTTAAATTATACTTAATTATGTTGTATCTTATTTTAAATATCCAATTCTAATGTTTAAATTATATTATATAATTTTCAATTATCATATAAACTATTATTTACATATTTATTTATATATACATACAACATTAATTATGTATAGATTCATATAAATATTTATTTAAATAGCAATTCCATTATTTTGTATACTACTTTACATATTCAAATCAAATAATTAAATTGTATTTTATGGTTTTCAAAATATTAGATATACACCTATATATATATATATATATATATATATATATATATATATATATATATATATATATATATATATATATATATATATATATATATATATATATATATATATATATATATTCACACACAAATGTTCGTGAATCGTCGGGATTAGTCAAGGTCAAAATGCATACATGAACACAGTTCAAAGTTTTTGAGATTTCACATTACAGACTTTGCTTATCGTCTTGGAACATATAAAGATTAAGTTTAAATTTGGTTGAAAATTTCCGGGTCATCACAGTACCTACCTGTTAAAGAAATTTCGTCCCGAAATTTGAGTGAGGTCGTCATGGTTAACAATAAGAATGTTTTCATGACGAATAAGAGTTGCAGAATAGAGTTTTATCACCATTGAATTGAATAAAACGATTCAACTATTTGAAGCGTACGAATGAAACTATCACTTAAATAGCAAAATGAGAAAAATAAGTTTCATCATAACTTTTGACTAGTCATGGTTGAATTCCGGAATTCAAGAGATATAAAGAAAATCTCCGAAATCTAAAAGATTTGATTCTTCGGCGAATAAGGGAATTAAGATCTCTATAAATAAATACGGTGATCAGCCTCGATTACTACGTCTGGTTTTTCCATTATAAATTTACCTTTTCCGTTCCATTAGTTTTCACCACTTCTATACTCAATTCCCAAATTCAAAAGATTTATGAAAAAGCTTAACCCTGTTCTGATCCTTCTTCTTATTCTAACTATCGTAATGATCGTTCTTCTTTTCCAACTCCCACCTGAAGAATCTGTTTATTTCTATTATGCTCTAGGGATTATTGTATTTATAATCCTCCCGTGTCTTTATATTGCCATACGTACTGATACCCACGGTTTGTAATTTCGGTGTTGTCATTGGGCTTTATATTTTCTCTTATATTTTGGATCTCTTTGCCTTTTTATTATCCTCTCGACCTTTATTTAAGCGAGCAACGGTCCAGAATTCATAGATATGAATTTCGAAATGAACGTAGCTAATGTTCTAAGAAAGAAATGGTAATAACACGATCTTGATTCGTCAAATTACCAGAATATCCGGGAAAGATAGAACTATCAAGAAAATATGTTCTTGATATGTTTATATATCAGATAAAATGTAAGAGTCGTATAACATGGCACATGATGACGTTATAATCTGTGAATCATCATGTCTCATTTAGAAACTCAGCATGACTTAATGTAATATAATCACGTTGATCAAGTGTCATTATATTATACTAACCCATGCATGAGTTTCCAACATTACTTCAGTAACATTAATATTTTAAGCTCGAAGTTTACTGAATATAGAAACTAACAGTTTCTATATGATGTAATACTTATAGCACGAAGAGATTAATGATTTCAAATAAGAATAATTATAAAAATATTTTCAGAAATATGGAGGATATTTATAATGAAAGACACTATAGTATCTTTGAATTTTTAATATCGAAGGATGGTGAAGAAAATTTGTCCGCAAGAGTTTGGAGTCAGAAGCAAGGTATTCGCTAAAGATTTCCGCAGGCATTGAATCATTTGAATTCTTTGAAGTCAAACTTATTCTTTGTGATTTGTCCACGGCTTCCTTCATAGTTTCGCATAATTCGATTTTCGGTACTAAGTTTTCTATTGAGTGTTTCCAATACTCCATTCTTTATCATTAAACTTTCGACGGTTAAGGTCATTTACGATTATCTACAGTTTCTACTGCTTCATTCAGCTTTTTCAGAGTTCGATGTATTAATTCGTAGGCTGGGTGCTTTTCAAAATTTCAGAATGGAAGATCATTATTCTTAGAGATAAATTTTATACATATAACTGTTGATGTAGATATGTTGTGAGTTTTCAAAGTACTGATTGCCGATTCCTCTACATTTACTGCTACCATATCTGAATCATTGGTTATCAATCCGAGGTGATTTCAAGAAAATTGTGTTTTTAGATGATTAAACGCAGACGGTAATATGGTGGAATATAAAAGGTTCCCCGGTAACAATAAAAGAGCATACATATACATCAAGGTGATAATAAGGTTGTTTCGAACGAAAAGTCGAAGTTGATTTGCTAAAGCTGTGACAGAATTTGCTACTTTGAAAAGGGATCGCAAAGTTATTTTTGCTAATAAATGCCAAAGGATCTGACGCGGCTACGTGTTAAACTTTTACTCAGTTGTCGAGAGTTTCTCAGGTGCATAACTATATGCATAAATTTTTCCTTCCGTAGATGAAGTGCGGTTGATTCATCCTATCGATTGAGGTGTTTTCAAGAATCATGAAAGGTTTGAACGCAGATTGTAATCGTCAAGATACAATTGAGGTTTAAGATGAAATCAAGTGGCAAACTTGAAGACTTGTTTAGTTTCATATGTTATAATCAATATTTTAATTTATTTTAATTGTTTAATGTTATTAGTCCACAGTCGATAGTCCACAGTTGACAGTCCAATAATTCATATATAGTTTAATATATAATATTCGAATTAATTAATACGTGTCGTGACCCGTATACGTCTCAGACTCGATCACAACTCAAACTATATATATTATTGTAGAATCAACCTCAACCCTGTATAGAGAACTCGATCATTACTGCATATAGAGTGTCTATGGTGATTCCAAATAATATATATAGATGCGTCGATATGATATGTCAAAACCTTAAATACGTGTCCCGATATTTAAAGTGCGTAAAATAAATAACATAAATTAAATAACGATAAATAAAGTGCGTAAAGTAAATAACAGAAATTAAATAACAATAAATAAAATTGCGAGAATTAAATTGCGATAAAATAAATTGCGATAATTAAATTGCGATAAATAAAATGTAATACGGAATTAACAGTTAGCTAGGATTTTGTTAGCGTGGATTCTTAACAAAATTTCATATTGTTAATTAGTGTGTTTCTAATCAATTTTTATTGTGTCCATTTTTTCTTCATTATGCCACTTGTTGGATTCTGATATGTCAAAATCCTAATATGAAATTTTGAATTTGAATGAAAATAGTTATTCTTTGGTGAACGGATACGTATATCGGTGGATGTAAGTAGGATAGTATATGACTGTTGAAACAGATCCGAAGAACGTACAATGTAACTTATTAATGTGAAATTTAAATATTCCTCGGGTATTACCTACCCGTTAAAATATTTTCATCATTAACAGTTTGTACGAAAGAATTTTTAATTACAATCTTTATGAAAATATATATACATATATATTTTCTTCAGATATAATCATGGATTTAATGAGTTAATATGATATTAAACTCATTTGGTTTACCATTAGAACTAGAATACATAATCTCTAAAGCATTTAGAGATTACTTAATCATCATGAAGAACGAAGATAATCGATGTAGAACGATACGTAGAACGATGATTATACTCGAGGTACATCATGAGATGTTAAGGCATGGATTGTTGATGGTACTGGTGCTGTTACTGATGGTACTGTTGGTGCCGGTGATGTTGCTGAAGCTGGTACATTTTGTACCATATTCTCCAGATTGATTACTCGAGCGCGAAGTTCGTTGACTTCTCCTATTATTCCAAGATGATTGTCGGTCGGAACGAGCAGATGAATAAGGTTTAGGATTTTAGATAGAATATAATCGTGACGATCTACCCTGGAAATGAGGCTGAAGATGGTGTTTCGGATAGGTCTACCGATAAACGCTTCAGGTTCATTGTCAAGAGGTGAATTCGGTTGATGGAAGGGATCGCCTTCTTCGCGTCTCCATTGATTAAGTCGACTACGAATGCATCAGATGAATTGGGAATGGCTGATTGATTGATTCATTCTGGTGACATCGCTTTCAGAGCTTAGGTGAATATCCATGTCGGAATAGCTGTCGGAATAACTATCGGAATAGCTATCGAAATCTGAGGGACTCGAACTGGTTGAGGGATTCATCCCGTACAATCAGATGAAGGATTTTCGATAAGAAATAGATTATAGGATGTAGATTAGTACCCTGCAATACATAATTTACATATGCATATATAATACTAAAATCCCATAAGTTACGGAGGAATCTACAGAAAATGTCAGGCAAAGTTTACAATAACAGATACGTTAAGATATGAATTAGCAGATATGCTAAGATATGAATTTTGTCCATACACTAATCATGCAATCAATGCAGTAAAACGTGTCTAGACTAAGAATGATAAGCAAGTGATTCTCTAAGAGTGATAAGCAGGTAATTTTTGACACGAAGTGATAAGCAAAACTTTTGACATGCAGACACGATCGAAGTCCAGACTCACTAATGCATCCTAACGACTTATCAGTTAGACACACTATTGCAGACCTGGTTCGCTAAGACCATCGCTCTGATACCAACTGTAAAGACCCGTCCTAATCCATCCAGACGAAGTCCATATCGATTATAAACGATTCACAACAGTTGATTACATCGCGAGGTACTTGACCTCTATATGATACATTTTACAAACATTGCATTCGTTTTTGAAAAGACAATCTTTCATTACATCAAAAGTTGACGGCAGGCATACCATTTCATAATATATCTAACTATAATTGACTTAATAATAATCTTGATGAACGCGATGACTTGAATGCAACGTCTTTTGAAATATGTCATGAATGACTCCAAGTAATATTTCTAATACGAGCAAATGCACAGCGGAAGATTTCTTTCATACCTGAGAATAAACATGCTTTAAAGTGTCAACCAAAAGGTTGGTGAGTTCATTAGTTTATCATAAATAATCATTTCATAAATTTTAATAGACCACAAGATTTCATATTTCCATTTATCATAAACATACGTCCCATGCATAGAGACAAAAATATCATTCATATGGATTGAACACCTGGTAACCGACATTCAAAATATACATATAAGAATATCCCCATCATTCCGGGATCCTCCTTCGGACATGATATAAATTTCGAAGTACTAAAGCATCCGGTACTTTGGATGGGGCTTGTTGGGCCCGATAGATCTATCTTTAGAGTTCGCGTCAATTAGGGTGTCTGTTCCCTAATTCTTAGATTACCAGACTTAATAAAAAGGGGCATATTCGGTTTAATAATTCAACCATAGAATGTAGTTTCGAGTACTTGTGTCTATTTCGTAAAACAGTTATAAAAGCAGCGCATGTATTCTCAGTCCCAAAATATATATTGCAAAAGCATTTAAAAAGGGAGCAAATGAAACTCACGCATATAAATATTGTAAAACAGTTAATAAAGCAATTGCATGTATTCTCAGCCCAAAAACGTAAAGAGTAAAAGGGAGCAAATGAAACTCACCAAATGTATTTTGTAGTAAAAATACATATGACTATATTGAACAATGCAGGGTTGTCCTCGGATTCACGAACCTATATCATTTATGTATATATATTAACACATATAATAATATTCAAACAAGTTTATATATATATATATTAATTATATAATATTTTACTTATTTAAAATAATAATGATAATAAATATAATACTATAATAATAATAATTATAAAACTAATAATTTTATTGCTAATGATAATTATGTTAATAGTTTAGTTGTAATAATAATAATATTAAGTAAAGGTTGTAATATTTTTATAATGATAATAATAACTACAATTTTAATCATCATTTTAAAAATAACGAACAATATTAATACTAGTAATAATTTTTATAAAATAATATCAACGTTAATAATGATAAAAAAATAGATTATACCATCATCGTCTTAATATAATTTTAAACTTTATATACTACTTTCATATTTGTACAAATATCATTATTTTGTCATTAAGATTTATATTAACAACAATAATGATATTAATGGTAATCATAATCTTAATAATATAACTAAAAATAATAATACTTATTCTAATACTAGTTATTTAATAATAATTAGGAAAATAATAACAATAATAATAATAATAATAATAATAATAATAATAATAATAATAATAATAATAATAATAATAATAATAATAATAATAATAATAATAATAACTATAATAAAAAGACTACCTCAATGTATCTAGGCTTTAAAAACAAATAAATGTCATTGCCTGGGCTTGAACTCAAGACCTCCCGCTCACGCGCTAACCTCTCAAACCATTACGCCATTTCAGTGTTTCTGAATTAAATTGTAACCGATTTATATATATATATATATATAATCGCGTTCTATATGTCTTAGCCCATAATACCACAGAATTCGGCCCAAGGAAACAAGATATCCGGCCCAAGTTTTTGACACAATCCATCTTCTTCTGATAAATAAGAAAAAAAATTGTTGTTGCCTGGGTTTGAACCCAGGACCTCTAGAATATCACCAACACACCAAACCACTCCACCATCACAGCTTACTTGTTTTATTACGTAATATAATTATATTAAAATCGGTTTATTCTGTTTCAACTTCGTCTCCATCTTCACTGCATCGAACAACAATCCCCAACAAACATTTACAGTAAAATAACTTTGGAAATTAGGATTTTTAAACGAAATACAAATAATTTATAAAGGTTCTTGAACTGATTGAAAAAAAATATATATATATACATATCGCAGGTAATCTGTTGCCGCTGTTATTTTTTTTTAAATTTTTTTTTTCGATTTTTATAACGCGTTAAATAAAAATTATAACACAAACTACTTTGCAAATCCATCCTATAAACTATTGGGTTCGTCAATTTGACTTGAAACATTGAAACAATTACGAATTTGATGAAGAACGATTCGTTTGACTTTTTGCTCGAAAACTTTGACTCCAAAATTGAGACTTGATAGGATAAATTGACATTTGAAACTTTACAGAAAGTTTTAATGAATGATTTCTAACAACTTTGCTTTAATACATTTTGAAAACATAATGAAATCGAGTTTTTTTGATTATGGAGTTCAAGACAGAGATACGTACCATTTAAATAAGTTTTCTTTTTAATTCTTGAATAAACAGTGAGTTAAAATTGATAATTTATAATGGTGAGGAAAGATTTGAACGGTTTTTGATCTATAACATTAAGTCAACTGAATTAGTATAAAGCCAATTGTATCTACAGTTTAATCAACCCGTGATGAAGAAAAAAATAGATAAAAGTAGAAAACGATGTTAAACTGTATTTGATTTTATCTGAGATTGCATTTGATCTGATTATGAATTTGGAGACAATAAACACAATCAATACAGTTGGACTGAGATGTAACCGATTTGGATTTTTAATCCATATATATGACTTTATATAAATATCATTCATAATTAATAATTATAATTTTTATTAATAATAATTAAAATACTAATAATAATAATAATAATAATAATGTTAATATTAAATAATAATAATAATAGTAATAATAAATGATAATAATATTATTTATGTTGCTAATAATAACATTAGTTATAACAATATTAATATTATTAATGATAATAATAATATTAATAGTAATGATAATATAACAACTTACACATATCAAATTTCATATTTCATACATATAATAATAATCATTCATAGCAATCATATATAATTATATATAGAGTTATTTTAAATTATACTTAATTATGTTGTATCTTATTTTAAATATCCAATTCTAATGTTTAAATTATATTATATAATTTTCAATTATCATATAAACTATTATTTACATATTTATTTATATATACATACAACATTAATTATGTATAGATTCATATAAATATTTATTTAAATAGCAATTCCATTATTTTGTATACTACTTTACATATTCAAATCAAATAATTAAATTGTATTTTATTGTTTTCAAAATATTAGATATACACCTATATATATATATATATATATATATATATATATATATATATATATATATATATATATATATATATATATATATATATATATATATATATATATATATATATATATATATATATATATATTCACACACAAATGTTCGTGAATCGTCGGGATTAGTCAAGGTCAAAATGCATACATGAACACAGTTCAAAGTTTTTGAGATTTCACATTACAGACTTTGCTTATCGTCTTGGAACATATAAAGATTAAGTTTAAATTTGGTTGAAAATTTCCGGGTCATCACAAATAGCTCGTGCTCCTTACAGACTCGCACCCAGCGAGATGAAAGAACTGCAAAGCCAATTACAAGAACTTTTAGAGCGTGGTTTCATTCGACCAAGTACATCACCGTGGGGAGCTCCTGTTTTGTTTGTCAAGAAGAAAGATGGTACATTCAGGTTGTGTATCGACTACCGAGAGTTGAACAAACTTACCATCAAGAACCGCTACCCACTACCGAGAATCGACGACTTATTTGATCAACTACAAGGCTCGTCTGTTTATTCAAAGATTGACTTACGTTCCGGGTATCATCAAATGCGGGTGAAAGAAGATGATATTCCAAAGACTGCTTTCAGAACACATTACGGTCATTACGAGTTTATGGTCATGCCGTTTGGTTTAACTAATGCACCAGCTGTGTTCATGGACCTTATGAACCGAGTGTGTGGACCATACCTTGACAAGTTTGTCATTGTTTTCATTGATGACATACTTATTTACTCAAAGAATGACCAAGAACACGGTGAACATTTGAGAAAGGTGTTAGAAGTATTGAGGAAGGAAGAATTGTACGCTAAGTTTTCAAAGTGTGCATTTTGGTTGGAAGAAGTTCAATTCCTCGGTCACATAATGAACAAAGAAGGTATTAAGGTGGATCCGGCAAAGATAGAAACTGTTGAAAAGTGGGAAACCCCGAAAACTCCGAAACACATACGCCAGTTTTTAGGACTAGCTGGTTACTACAGAAGGTTCATCCAAGACTTTTCCAGAATAGCAAACCCTTGACTGCATTAACGCATAAAGGGAAGAAATTTGAATGGAATGATGAACAAGAGAAAGCGTTTCAGTTATTGAAGAAAAAGCTAACTACAACACCTATATTGTCATTGCCTGAAGGGAATGATGATTTTGTGATTTATTGTGACGCATCAAAGCAAGGTCTCGGTTGTGTATTAATGCAACGAACGAAGGTGATTGCTTATGCGTCTAGACAATTGAAGATTCACGAACAAAATTATACGACGCATGATTTGGAATTAGGCGCGGTTGTTTTTGCATTAAAGACTTGTTGGCACTACTTATATGGGGTCAAAAGTATTATATATACCGACCAAAAAAGTCTTCAACACATATTTAATCAGAAACAACTGAATATGAGGCAGCGTAGGTGGATTGAATTATTGAATGATTACGACTTTGAGATTCGTTACCACCCGGGGAAGGCAAATGTGGTAGCCGATGCCTTGAGCAGGAAGGACAGAGAACCCATTCGAGTAAAATCTATGAATATAATGATTCATAATAACCTTACTACTCAAATAAAGGAGGCGCAACAAGGAGTTTTAAAAGAGGGAAATTTAAAGGATGAAATACCCAAAGGATCGGAGAAGCATCTTAATATTCGGGAAGACGGAACCCGGTATAGGGCTGAAAAGATTTGGGTACCAAAATTTGGAGATATGAGAGAAATGGTACTTAGAGAAGCTCATAAAACCAGATACTCAATACATCCTGGAACGGGGAAGATGTACAAGGATCTCAAGAAACATTTTTGGTGGTCGGGTATGAAAGCCGATGTTGCTAAATACGTAGGAGAATGTTTGATGTGTTCTAAGGTCAAAGCTGAGCATCAGAAACCATCGGGTCTACTTCAACAACCCGAAATCCCGGAATGGAAATGGGAAAACATTACCATGGATTTCATCACTAAATTGCCAAGGACTGCAAGTGGTTTTGATACTATTTGGGTAATAGTTGATCGTCTCACCAAATCAGCACACTTCCTACCAATAAGAGAAGATGACAAGATGGAGAAGTTAGCACGACTGTATTTGAAGGAAGTCGTCTCCAGACATGGAATACCAATCTCTATTATCTCTGATAGGGATGGTAGATTTATTTCAAGATTCTGGCAGACATTACAGCAAGCATTAGGAACTCGTCTAGACATGAGTACTGCCTATCATCCACAAACTGATGGGCAGAGCGAAAGGATGATACAAACACTTGAAGACATGCTACGAGCATGTGTTATTGATTTTGGAAACAGTTGGGATCGACATCTACCGTTAGCAGAATTTTCCTACAACAACAGCTACCATTCAAGCATTGAGATGGCGCCGTTTGAAGCACTTTATGGTAGAAAGTGCTGGTCTCCAATTTGTTGGAGTGAAGTGGGGGATAGACAGATTACGGGTCCGGAGATTATACAAGAAACTACCGAGAAGATCATCCAAATTCAACAACGGTTGAAAACCGCCCAAAGTCGACAAAAGAGCTACGCTGACATTAAAAGAAAAGATATAGAATTTGAAATTGGAGAGATGGTCATGCTTAAAGTTGCACCTTGGAAAGGCGTTGTTCGATTTGGTAAACGAGGGAAATTAAATCCAAGGTATATTGGACCATTCAAGATTATTGATCGTGTCGGACCAGTAGCTTACCGACTTGAGTTACCTTAACAACTCGCGGCTGTACATAACACTTTCCACGTCTCGAATTTGAAGAAATGTTTTGCTAAAGAAGATCTCACTATTCCGTTAGATGAAATCCAAATCAACGAAAAACTTCAATTCATCGAAGAACCCGTCGAAATAATGGATCGTGAGGTTAAAAGACTTAAGCAAAACAAGATACCAATTGTTAAGGTTCGATGGAATGCTCGTAGAGGACCTGAGTTCACCTGGGAGCGTGAAGATCAGATGAAGAAGAAATACCCGCATCTATTTCCAGAAGATTCGTCAACACCTTCAACAGCTTAAAATTTCGTGACGAAATTTATTTAACGGGTAGGTACTGTAGTGACCCGAACTTTTCCATGTTTATATATATTAATTGAGATTGATATTTACATGATTAAATGTTTCCAACATGTTAAGCAATCAAATTTGTTAAGACTTGATTAATTGAAATATGTTTCATATAGACAATTGACCACCCTAGTTAACCGGTGATTCACGAACATTAAAACTTGTAAAAACTATATGATGACATATATATGGATATATATATAGTTAACATGATACTATGATAAGTAAACATATCATTAAGTATATTAACAATGAACTACATATGTAAAAACAAGACTACTAACTTAATGATTTTTAAACGAGACATATATGTAACGATTATCGTTGTAAAGACATTTAATGTATATATATATATCATATTAAGAGATATTCATACATGATAATATCATGATAATATAATAATTTAAAATCTCATTTGATATTATAAACATTGGGTTAACAACATTTAACAAGATCGTTAACCTAAAGGTTTCAAAACAACACTTACATGTAACGACTAACGATGACTTAACGACTCAGTTAAAATGTATATACATGTAGTGTTTTAATATGTATTTATACACTTTTGAAAGACTTCAATACACTTATCAAAATACTTCTACTTAACAAAAATGCTTACAATTACATCCTCGTTCAGTTTCATCAACAATTCTACTCGTATGCACCCGTATTCGTACTCGTACAATACACAGCTTTTAGATGTATGTACTATTGGTATATACACTCCAATGATCAGCTCTTAGCAGCCCATGTGAGTCACCTAACACATGTGGGAACCATCATTTGGCAACTAGCATGAAATATCTCATAAAATTACAAAAATATGAGTAATCATTCATGACTTATTTACATGAAAACAAAAATTACATATCCTTTATATCTAATCCATACACCAACGACCAAAAACACCTACAAACACTTTCATTCTTCAATTTTCTTCATCTAATTGATCTCTCTCAAGTTCTATCTTCAAGTTCTAAGTGTTCTTCATATATTCTACAAGTTCTAGTTACATAAAATCAAGAATACTTTCAAGTTTGCTAGCTCACTTTCAATCTTGTAAGGTGATCATCCAACCTCAAGAAATCTTTGTTTCTTACAGTAGGTTATCATTCTAATACAAGGTAATAATCATATTCAAACTTTGGTTCAATTTCTATAACTATAACAATCTTATTTCAAGTGATGATCTTACTTGAACTTGTTTTCGTGTCATGATTCTGCTTCAAGAACTTCGAGCCATCCAAGGATCCGTTGAAGCTAGATCCATTTTTCTCTTTTCCAGTAGGTTTATCCAAGGAACTTAAGGTAGTAATGATGTTCATAACATCATTCGATTCATACATATAAAGCTATCTTATTCGAAGGTTTAAACTTGTAATCACTAGAACATAGTTTAGTTAATTCTAAACTTGTTCACAAACAAAAGTTAATCCTTCTAACTTGAATTTTAAAATCAACTAAACACATGTTCTATATCTATATGATATGCTAACTTAATGATTTAAAACCTGGAGACACGAAAAACACCGTAAAACCGGATTTACGCCGTCGTAGTAACACCGCGGGCTGTTTTGGGTTAGTTAATTAAAAACTATGATAAACTTTGATTTAAAAGTTGTTATTCTGAGAAAATTATTTTTATTATGAACATGAAACTATATCCAAAAATTATTGTTAAACTCAAAGTGGAAGTATGTTTTCTAAAATGGTCATCTAGACGTCGTTCTTTCGACTGAAATGACTACCTTTACAAAAATGACTTGTAACTTATTTTTCCGACTATAAACCTATACTTTTTCTGTTTATATTCATAAAATAGAGTTCAATATGAAACCATAACAATTTGATTCACTCAAAACGGATTTAAAATGAAGAAGTTATGGGTAAAACAAGATTGGATAATTTTTCTCATTTTAGCTACGTGAAAATTGGTAACAAATCTATTCCAACCATAACTTAATCAACTTGTATTGTATATTAAGTAATCTTGAGATACCATAGACACATATACAATGTTTCGACCTATCATGTCGACACATATATATATATTTCGGAACAACCATAGACACTCTATATGTGAATGTTGGAGTTAGCTATACAGGGTTGAGGTTGATTCCAAAATATATATAGTTTGAGTTGTGATCAATACTGAGATACGTATACACTGGGTCGTGGATTGATTCAAGATAATATTTATCGATTTATTTCTGTACATCTAACTGTGGACAACTAGTTGTAGGTTACTAACGAGGACAGCTGACTTAATAAACTTAAACATCAAAATATATTAAAAGTGTTGTAAATATATTTTGAACATACTTTGATATATATGTATATATTGTTATAGGTTCGTGAATCAACCAGTGGCCGAGTCTTACTTCTCGACGAAGTAAAAATCTGTGAAAGTGAGTTATAGTCCCACTTTTAAAATCTAATATTTTTGGGATGAGAATACATGCAGGTTTTATAAATGATTTACAAAATAGACACAAGTACGTGAAACTACATTCTATGGTTGAATTATCGAAATCGAATATGCCCCTTTTTATTAAGTCTGGTAATCTAAGAATTAGGAAACAGACACCCTAATTGACGCGAATCCTAAAGATAGTTCTATTGGGCCTAACAAACCCCATCCAAAGTACCGGATGCTTTAGTACTTCGAAATTTATATCATATCCGAAGGGTGTCCCGGAATGATGGGGATATTCTTATATATGCATCTTGTTAATGTCAGTTACCAGGTGTTCACCATATGAATGATTTTTATCTCTATGTATGGGATGTGTATTGAAATATGAAATCTTGTGGTCTATTATTATGATTTGATATATATAGGTTAAACCTATAACTCACCAACATTTTTGTTGACGTTTTAAGCATGTTTATTCTCAGGTGATTATTAAGAGCTTCCGCTGTCACATACTTAAATAAGGACGAGATTTGGAGTCCATGCTTGTATGATATTGTGTAAAAACTGCATTCAAGAAACTTATTTTGTTGTAACATATTTGTATTGTAAACCATTATGTAATGGTCGTGTGTAAACGGGATATTTTAGATTATCATTATTTGATAATCTACGTAAAGATTTTTAAACCTTTATTGATGAAATAAAGGTTATGGTTTGTTTTAAAATGAATGCAGTCTTTGAAAAACGTCTCATATAGAGGTCAAAACCTCGCAACGAAATCAATTAATATGGAACGTTTTTAATCAATAAGAACGGGACATTTCATACGCTGCCTCATATTCAGTTGTTTCTGATTAAATATGTGTTGAAGACTTTTGTGGTCAGTATATATAATACTTTTGACCCCATATAAGTAGTGCCTCCAAGTCTTTAATGCAAAAACAACCGCGCCTAATTCCAAATCATGCGTCTTATAATTTTGCTCGTGAATCTTCAATTGTCTAGACGCATAAGCAATCACCTTCGTTCGTTGCATTAATACACAACCGAGACCTTGCTTTGATGCGTCACAATAAATCATAAAATCATCATTCCCTTCAGGCAATGACAATATAGGTGCCGTAGTTAGCTTTTTCTTCAATAATTGAAATGCCTCCTCTTGTTCATCCTTCCATTCAAATTTCTTCCCTTTATGCGTTAATGCAGTCAAGGGTTTTGCTATTTTGGAGAAATCTTGGATGAATCTTCTGTAGTAACCAGCCAATCCTAAAAATTAACGTATATTCTTCAAAGTTTTTGGGGTTTCCCACTTTTCAACGGTTTCGATCTTTGCCGGGTCCACCTGGATACCTTCTTTGTTCACTATGTGACCGAGGAATTGAACTTCTTCCAACCAAAATGCACACTTTGAAAACTTAGCGTAAAGTTTTTCTTTCCTCAATACTTCTAGCACTTTTCTCAAATGTTCTTCGTGCTCTTGATTATTCTTTGAGTAAATAAGTATGTCATCGATGAAAACAATGACAAACTTGTCAAGATATGGCCCACACACTCGGTTCATAAGGTCCATGAACACAGTTGGTGCGTTAGTCAATCCAAACGGCATAACCATAAACTCGTAATGACCATAACGCGTCCTAAAAGCAGTTTTTGGAATATCATCCTCCTTTAGTCGCATTTGATGATATCCAGAATGTAAATCGATCTTCGAATAAACCGACGAGCCTTGTAGTTGATAAAATAAGTCGTCAATTCTCGGCAGTGGATAATGGTTTTTGATGGTAAGTTTGTTCAACTCTCTGTAGTCAATACACAACCTAAATGTACCATCCTTCTTCTTGACAAACAAAACAGGAGCTCCCCATGGTGATGTGCTTGGTCGAATGAAACCACGTTCTAATAGTTCTTGCAGTTGGCTTTGCAGTTCTTTCATCTCGCTGGGTGCGAGTCTATAAGGAGCACGAGCTATTGGTGCAGCTCCTGGTACAAGATCTATTTGAAATTCAACAGATCGATGTGGAGGTAGTCCCGGTAATTCTTTCAGAAATACATCGGAAAATTCTTTTGCGACGGGAACATCATTGATGCTCTTTTCTTCAGTTTGTACTTTCTCGACGTGTACTAGAACAGCATAGAAACCTTTTCTTATTAGTTTTTGTGCCTTCTAATTACTAATAAGATGTAGCTTCATGTTGCCCTTTTCTCCGTACACCATTAAGGGTTCTCCTTCTTCTCGTACAATGCGAATTGCATTTTTATAACATACGATCTCTGCTTTCACCTTCTTCAGCCAGTCCATGCCAACTATTACATCAAAACTCCCTAACTCTACTGGTATCAAATCAATCTTAAATATTTCGCTACCCAGTTTAATTTCTCGATTCCGGCATATATTATCTGCTGAAATTAATTTACCGTTTGCTAATTCGAGTAAAAATTTACTATCCAACGGCGTCAATGGACAACTTAATTTAGCACAAAAATCTCTACTCATATAGATTCTATCCGCACCCGATTCAAATAAAACGTAAGCAGATTTATTGTCAATAAGAAACGTACCCGTAACAAGCTCCGGGTGTTCCTGTGCCTCTGCCGCATTAATATTGAAAACTCTTCCGCAGCCTTGTCCATTCGTGTTCTCCTGGTTCGGGCAATTTCTAATAATGTGGCCCGGTTTTCCACATTTATAACAAACTACATTGGCATAACTTACTCCGACACTACTTGCTCCGCCATTACTCGTTCCGACACCATTTGTTCCTTTCGTTCTATTAACCCCTGGTCCGTAGACCTCACACTTCACCGCGCTATGACCATTTCTTTTACACTTGTTGCAAAATTTGGTGCAGAACCCCGAGTGATACTTTTCACACCTTTAGCATAGCTGCTTTTGATTGTTGTTGTTGTTGTTGTTGTTGTTGCTGCGGTTATTATTGTTGTTGGGATGATTGTTGTAGTTGCTATTGTTGTTGCTGTTGTTGTTGTTGTTGTTGTTGTTGTTGTTGTTGTTGTTGTTGTTGTTGTTGTTGTTGTTGTTGTTGTTGTTGTTGTTGTTGTTGTTGTTGTTGTTGTTGTTGTTGTTGTTGTTGTTGTTGTTGTTGTTGTTGTTGTTGTTGTTGTTGTTGTTGGGCCGTTTGTTGATGTTGCGATTGATCTTACGATTGTTGGGATAATTGTTGCGATTATTGTTGTAATTGCTGTTGTTGTTGTATTGGTGATTCTTATCACCGTTTTCCTACCACTTTCTTTTGACTTGCTTCACATTGGCCTCTTCAGCAGTCTGTTCTGTAATTCTTTCTTCAATCTGGTTCACTAGTTTGTGAGCCATTCTACATGCCTGTTGTATGGAGGCGGGCTCGTGTGAACTTATATCTTCTTGGATTCTTTCCGGTAATCCTTTCACAAACGCGTCGATCTTCTCTTCCTCATCTTCGAATGCTCCCGGACACAATAGGCACAATTCTGTGAATTGTCTTTCGTACGTGGTAATATCAAATCCTTGGGTTCGTAACCCTCTAAGTTCTGTCTTGAGCTTATTGACCTCGGTTCTGGGACGGTTCTTCTCGTTCATCAAGTGCTTGAATGCTGACCACGGTAGTGCATACGCATCGTCTTGTCCCACTTGCTCTAGATAGGTATTCCACCATGTTAATGCAGAACCTGTGAAGGTATGCGTAGCGTACTTCACTTTGTCCTCTTCAGTACACTTACTTATGGCAAACACCGATTCGACCTTCTCGGTCCACCGTTTCAATCCGATCAGTCCTTCGGTTCCATCAAATTCCAAAGGTTTGCAGGCAGTGAATTCTTTGTAGGTGCATCCTACACGATTTCCTGTACTGCTAGATCCAAGGTTATTGTTGGTATGTAGCGCAGCCTGTACTGCGGCTATGTTTGAAGCTAGAAAAGTACGGAATTCCTCTTCATTCATATTCACGGTGTGTCGAGTAGTCGGTACCATTTCCTTTAAAATAGTCAAATGGAACAAGTTAATCATACAGAATATTAAGAGTAGTTAATAGTATTTCGTAGCATAATATGAACTCATTTATAAAAGCTTTTTCTTCATATTAGCATTTTATAAGTTTAAATTCGGGTAGTACCTACCCGTTAAGTTCATACTTAGTAGCTAATATACAATTCAACTACTACAATTCTATATAAAAAACTGATTATAATAATATTTCACGTTCAAACTTTTACACAATATTTTACAAACTTACAATACCGCTTATTTTACATATAGCATGAAATATAGCACACAATAAATTTGATACAAGATGGTTGTGAAGATAATTCTAGCTAGTACACAAGTCGTTCAGCAAAAGCAATAAAGACACGTAATTCATACGTCCAGAAATAAGTCATGCATTCTGGTTTTACTAGGATTACTTCCCATCCTTGGTCTTGTGGAACATAACCGTTATGGCCGTTGATAAGACAGCGTGTTGTAACGTCGTCAAAGGGACGAGGGTTACGTAATGTCCAACAGTCCCGTAACAATCTAAAACCTCATTTCTTACCCCAATTACCGACTCCATCACTTGTGGGAATGTTTTGTTTAATAGTTGTAGCCCGATGTTCTTTTTCTCACTTTGGTGAGAAGCGAACATTACTAACCCGTAAGCATAGCATGCTTCTTTATGTTGCATGTTAGCCGCTTTTTCTAAATCATGAAGTCCTATATTCGGATACATTGAGTCAAAATAATTTCTTAACCCGTTGCGTAAAATAGCATTTGGGTTCCCCGCAATATATGCGTCAAAGTAAACACATCGTAACTTATAGGTTTCCCAATGTGATATCCCCCATCTTTCAAACAAAAGTCTCTTATAAACCAAGACATTCTTGGAACGTTCTTCGAATGTCTTACAAACTGATCTCGCCTTAAATAGTTGTGCCGAAGAATTTTGACCGACTCTAGACAAGATTTCATCAATCATGTCTCCGGGTAGGTCTCTTAAAATATTGGGTTGTCTATCCATTTTGTGTTTTTATACTGTAAAATAGACAAGAGTTAGATTCATAAAAAAAAAAAATACTTATTAATACAAGCAATTTTTACATATATCATAAAGCATAAGCACACTATATTACATATATTATACCACACGAATACAACTATCTTATTCCGACTCGCTTGTTTCTTCTTCTTCGGTTTTGGTTCGTTTTGCCAAGTTTCTAGGGATATATGATGTTCCCCTAATACGAGCCGTCGTTTTCCACATTGGTTTAGAAAAACCTGGTGGTTTAGAGGTTCCCGGGTCATTGTTACAACTTAAGGACTTCGGGGGTTGACGATACATATAAAGTTCATCGGGGTTGGAATTAGATTTCTCTATTTTTATGCCCTTTCCCTTATTATTTTCTTTTGCCTTTTTAAATTCAGTTGGGGTAATTTCTATAACATCATCGGAATTCTCGTCGGAATCCGATTCATCGGAGAATTGGTAATCCTCCCAATATTTTGCTTCCTTGGCGGAAACACCATTGACCATAATTAACCTTGGTCGGTTGGTTGAGGATTTTCTTTTACTTAACCGTTTTATTATTTCCCCCACCGGTTCTATTTCTTCATCCGGTTCCGATTCTTCTTCCGGTTCCGATTCTTCTTCCGGTTCCGACTCTTCTTCCGGTTCCTCTTCGAGAACTTGTGAATCAGTCCACAAATCATTCCAATTTACATTTGACTCTTCATTATTATTAGGTGAGTCAATGGGACTTGTTCTAGAGGTAGACATCTATCACATAATATCAAACGCGTTAAGAGATTAATATATCACATAATATTCACATGTTAAAAATATATAGTTTCCAACAAAATTTGTTAAGCAATCATTTTTCAAGTAAACACGGTCGAAGTCCAGACTCACTAATGCATCCTAACAAACTCGATAAGACACACTAATGCAAAATTTTGGTTCTCTAAAACCAACGCTCGGATACCAACTGAAATGTCCCGTTCTTATTGATTAAAAATGTTCCATATTAATTGATTTCGTTGCGAGGTTTTGACCTCTATATGAGACGTTTTTCAAAGACTGCATTCATTTTAAAACAAACCATAAACTTTATTTCATCAATAAAGGTTTAAAAAGCTTTACGTAGATTATCAAATAATGATAATCTAAAATATCCTGTTTACACACGACCATTACATAATGGTTTACAATACAAATATGTTACAACAAAATAAGTTTCTTGAATGCAGTTTTTACACAATTTCATACAAGCATGGACTCCAAATCTCGTCCTTATTTAAGTATGCGACAGCGGAAGCTCTTAATAATCACCTGAGAATAAACATGATTAAAACGTCAACAAAAATGTTGGTGAGTTATAGGTTTAACCTATATATATCAAATCATAATAATAGACCACAAGATTTCATATTTCAATACACATCCCATACATAGAGATAAAAATCATTCATATGGTGAATACCTGGTAACCAACATTAACAAGATACATATATAAGAATATCCCCATCATTCCGGGACACCCTTCGGATATGATATAAATTTCGAAGTACTAAAGCATCCGGTACTTTAGATGGGGTTTGTTAGGCCCAATAGATCTATCTTTAGGATTCGCGTCAATTAGGGTGTCTGTTCCCTAATTCTTAGATTACCAGACTTAATAAAAAGGGGCATATTCGATTTCGATAATTCAACCATAGAATGTAGTTTCACGTACTTGTGTCTATTTTGTAAATCATTTATAAAACCTGCATGTATTCTCATCCCAAAAATATTAGATTTTAAAAGTGGGACTATAACTCACTTTCACAGATTTTTACTTCGTCGGAAAGTAAGACTTGGCCACTGGTTGATTCACGAACCTATAACAATATATACATATATATCAAAGTATGTTCAAAATATATTTACAACACTTTTAATATATTTTAATGTTTTAAGTTTATTAAGTCAGCTGTCCTCGTTAGTAACCTACAACTAGTTGTCCACAGTTAGATGTACAGAAATAAATCGATAAATATTATCTTGAATCAATCCACGACCCAGTGTATACGTATCTCAGTATTGATCACAACTCAAACTATATATATTTTGGAATCAACCTCAACCCTGTATAGCTAACTCCAACATTCACATATAGAGTGTCTATGGTTGTTCCGAAATATATATAGATGTGTCGACATGATAGGTCGAAACATTGTATACGTGTCTATGGTATCTCAAGATTACATAATATACAATACAAGTTGATTAAGTTATGGTTGGAATAGATTTGTTACCAATTTTCACGTAGCTAAAATGAGAAAAATTATCCAATCTTGTTTTACCCATAACTTCTTCATTTTAAATCCGTTTTGAGTGAATCAAATTGCTATGGTTTCATATTGAACTCTATTTTATGAATCTAAACAGAAAAAGTATAGGTTTATAGTTGGAAAAATAAGTTACAAGTCATTTTTGTAAAGGTAGTCATTTCAGTCGAAAGAACGACGTCTAGATGACCATTTTAGAAAACATACTTCCACTTTGAGTTTAACCATAATTTTTGGATATAGTTTCATGTTCATAATAAAAATTATTTTCTCATAATAACAACTTTTAAATCAAAGTTTATCATAGTTTTTAATTAACTAACCCAAAACAGCCCGCGGTGTTACTACGACGGCGTAAATCCGATTTTACGGTGTTTTTCGTGTTTCCAGGTTTTAAATCATTAAGTTAGCATATCATATAGATATAGAACATGTATTTAGTTGATTTTAAAAGTCAAGTTAGAAGGATTAACTTTTATTTGCGAACAAGTTTAGAATTAACTAAACTATGTTCTAGTGATTATAAGTTTAAACCTTCGAATAAGATAGCTTTATATGTATGAATTGAATGATGTTATGAACATCATTACTACCTCAAGTTCCTTGGATAAACCTGCTGGAAATGAGAAAAATAGATCTAACTTCAAAAGATCCTTGGATGGCTTGAAAGTTCTTGAAGCAGAATCATGACACGAAAACAATTTCAAGTAAGATTTCCACTCGAAATAAGATTGTTATAGTTATAGAAATTGAATTAAAGTTTGAATATGATTATTACCTTGTATTAGAAAGATAACCTACTGTAAGTAACAAAGGTTTCTTGATCTTGGATGATTACTTGGAATGGATTTAGAAAACTTGGAAGCAAACTTGCAATCTTGGAAGTATTCTTGATTTTATGAAACTAGAACTTTTGGAATTTATGAAGAACACTTAGAACTTGAAGATAGAACTTGAGAGAGATCAATTAGATGAATAAAATTGAAGAATAAAAGTGTTTGTAGGTGTTTTTGGTCGTTGGTGTATGGATTAGATATAAAGGATATGTAATTTTTTTTTCATGTAAATAAGTCATGAATGATTACTCATATTTTTGTAATTTTATGAGATATTTCATGCTAGTTTCTAAATGATGGTTCCCACATGTGTTAGGTGACTCACATGAGCTGCTAAGAGCTGATCATTGGAGTGTATATACCAATAGTACATACATCTAAAAGCTGTGTATTGTACGAGTACGAATACGGGTGCATACGAGTAGAATTGTTGATGAAACTGAACGAGGATGTAATTGTAAGCATTTTTGTTAAGTAGAAGTATTTTGATAAGTGTCTTGAAGTCTTTCAAAAGTGTATGAATACATATTAAAACACTACATGTATATACATTTTAACTGAGTCGTTAAGTCATCGTTAGTCGTTACATGTAAATGTTGTTTTGAAACCTTTAGGTTAATGATCTTGTTGAATGTTGTTAACCCATTGTTTATTATAACAAATGAGATGTTAAATTTTTATATTATCATGATATTATGATATATAATATATCTTAGTATGATATATATACAGTTAAATGTCGTTACAACGATAATCGTTACATATATGTCTCGTTTCGAAATCATTAAGTTAGTAGTCTTATTTTTACATATGTATTTCATTGTTAATACACTTAATAATATATTTACTTATCATTTAAAATAATTAACCAAGTGTATCAATATCTTAATATGATTCATATGTACCTAGTAAGACGTTGTTATATAACGATAATCGTTATATATATCGTTTTCGAGTTTCTTAAATTAATAGTCTCATTTTTATGTATATAACTCATTGTTAAAATACCTAATGAGATACATACTTATAATAAAATCATGTTAACTATATATATAACCATATATATGTCATCATATAGTTTTTATAAGTTTTAACGTTCGTGAATCACCGGTCAACTTGGGTGGTCAATTGTCTATATGAAACCTATTTCAATTAATCAAGTCTTAACAAGTTTGATTGCTTAACATGTTGGAAACACTTAATCATGTAAATAACAATTTCATTTAATATATATATAAACATGGAAAAGTTCGGGTCACTACAGTACCTACCCGTTAAATAAATTTCGTCCTGAAATTTTAAGCAGTTGGAGGTGTTGACATATCTTCTGGAAATAAATGCGGGTATTTCTTCTTCATTTGATCTTCACGCTCCCAGGTGAACTCGGGTCCTCTACGAGCATTCCATCTAACCTTAACAATCGGTATCTTGTTTTGTTTAAGTCTCTTAACCTCACGATCCATTATTTCGACGGGTTCTTCAATGAATTGAAGTTTTTCATTGATTTGGATTTCGTCCAACGGAATAGTGAGATCTTCTTTAGCAAAACATTTCTTCAAATTTGAGACATGGAAAGTGTTATGTACAGCCGCGAGTTGTTGAGGTAGCTCCAGTTGGTAAGCTACTGTCCGACACGATCTATAATCTTGAATGGTCCAATGTACCTTGGATTTAGTTTCCCCCGTTTACCAAATCGAACAACGCTTTTCCAAGGTGAAACCTTAAGCATGACCATTTCTCCAATTTCAAACTCTATATCTTTTCTTTTACTGTCCGCGTAGCTCTTTTGTCGACTCTGGGCGGTTTTCAATCTTTGTTGAATTTGGATGATTTTCTCGGTAGTTTCTTGTATTATCTCCGGACCTGTAATCTGTCTATCCCCCACTTCCCTCCAACAAATCGGAGACCTGCACTTTCTACCATAAAGTGCTTCAAACGGCGCCATTTCAATGCTTGAATGGTAGCTGTTGTTGTAGGAAAATTCTGCTAACGGTAGATGTCGATCCCAACTGTTTCCGAAATCAATAACACAAGCTCGTAGCATGTCTTCAAGCGTTTGTATCGTCCTTTCACTCTGCCCATCAGTTTGTGGATGATAGGCAGTACTCATGTCTAGACGAGTTCCCAATGCTTGCTGTAATGTCTGCCAGAATCTTGAAATAAATCTGCCATCCCTATCAGAGATAATAGAGATTGGTATTCCATGTCTGGAGACGACTTCCTTCAAATACAGTCGTGCTAACTTCTCCATCTTATCATCTTCTCTTATTGGCAGGAAGTGTGCTGACTTGGTGAGACGATCAACTATTACCCAAATAGTATCATAACCACTTGCAGTCCTTGGCAATTTAGTAATGAAATCCATGGTAATGTTTTCCTATTTCCATTCCGGGATTTCAGGTTGTTGTAGTAGACCTGATGGTTTCTGATGTTCAGCTTTGACCTTAGAACACGTCAAACATTCTCCTACATATTTAGTAATATCAGCTTTCATACCTGGCCACCAAAAATGTTTCTTAAGATCCTTGTACATCTTCCCCGTTCCAGGATGTATTGAGTATCTGGTTTTATGAGCTTCTCTAAGTACCATTTCTCTCATATCTCCAAATTTTGGTACCCAAATTCTTTCAGCCCTATACCGGGTTCCGTCTTCCCGAATATTAAGATGCTTCTCCGATCCTTTGGGTATTTCATCCTTTAAATTTCCCTCTTTTAAAACTCCTTGTTGCGCCTCCTTTATTTGAGTAGTAAGGTTAGTGTGAATCATTATATTCATAGATTTTACTCGAATGGGTTCTCTGTCCGTTCCGCTCAAGGCGTCGGCTACCACATTTGCCTTCCCCGGGTGGTAACGAATCTCAAAGTCGTAATCATTCAACAATTCAATCCACCTACGCTGCCTCATATTCAGTTGTTTCTGATTAAATATGTGTTGAAGACTTTTGTGGTCGGTATATATAATACTTTTGACCCCATATAAGTAGTGCCTCCAAGTCTTTAATGCAAAAACAACCGCGCCTAATTCCAAATCATGCGTCTTATAATTTTGCTCGTGAATCTTCAATTGTCTAGACGCATAAGCAATCACCTTCGTTCGTTGCATTAATACACAACCGAGACCTTGCTTTGATGCGTCACAATAAATCACAAAATCATCATTCCCTTCAGGCAATGACAATATAGGTGCCGTAGTTAGCTTTTTCTTCAATAATTGAAATGCCTCCTCTTGTTCATCCTTCCATTCAAATTTCTTCCCTTTATGCGTTAATGCAGTCAAGGGTTTTGCTATTTTGGAGAAATCTTGGATGAATCTTCTGTAGTAACCAGCCAATCCTAAAAATTGACGTATATGCTTCGGAGTTTTTGGGGTTTCCCACTTTTCAACGGTTTTGATCTTTGCCGGGTCCACCTGGATACCTTCTTTATTCACTATGTGACCGAGGAATTGACCTTCTTCCAACCAAAATGCACACTTTGAAAACTTAGCGTACAGTTTTTCTTTCCTCAATACTTCTAGCACTTTTCTCAAATGTTCTTCGTGCTCTTGATTTTTCTTTGAGTAAATAAGTATGTCATCGATGAAAACAATGACAAACTTGTCAAGATATGGCCCACACACTCGGTTCATAAGGTCCATGAACACAGTTGGTGCGTTAGTCAATCCAAACGGCATAACCATAAACTCGTAATGACCATAACGCGTCCTAAAAGCAGTTTTTGGAATATCATCCTCCTTTACTCACATTTGATGATATCCAGAACGTAAATCAATCTTCGAATAAACCGACGAGCCTTGTAGTTGATAAAATAAGTCGTCAATTCTCGGCAGTGGATAACGGTTTTTGATGGTAAGTTTGTTCAACTCTCTGTAGCCAATACACAACCTAAATGTACCATCCTTCTTCTTGACAAACAAAACAGGAGCTCCCCATGGTGATGTGCTTGGTCGAATGAAACCACGTTCTAATAGTTCTTGCAGTTGACTTTGCAGTTCTTTCATCTCGCTGGGTGCGAGTCTATAAGGAGCACGAGCTATTGGTGCAGCTCCTGGTACAAGATCTATTTGAAATTCAACAGATCGATGTGGAGGTAGTCCCGGTAATTCTTTCGGAAATACATCGGGAAAATCTTTTGCGACGGGAACATCGTTGATGCTCTTTTCTTCAGTTTGTACTTTCTCGACGTGTACTAGAACAGCATAGAAACCTTTTCTTATTAGTTTTTGTGCTTTCAAATTACTAATAAGATGTAGCTTCATGTTGCCCTTTTCTCCGTACACCATTAAGGATTCTCCTTCTTCTCGTACAATGCGAATTGCATTTTTATAACATACGATCTCTGCTTTCACCTTCTTCAGCCAGTCCATGCCAACTATTACATCAAAACTCCCTAACTCTACTGGTATCAAATCAATCTTAAATATTTCACTACCCAGTTTAATTTCTTGATTCCGGCATATATTATCTGCTGAAATTAATTTACCGTTTGCTAATTCGAGTAAAAATTTACTATCCAACGGCGTCAATGGACAACTTAATTTAGCACAAAAATCTCTACTCATATAGCTTCTATCCGCACCCGATTCAAATAAAACGTAAGCAGATTTATTGTCAATAAGAAACGTACCCGTAACAAGCTCCGGGTCTTCCTGTGCCTCTGCCGCATTAATATTGAAAACTCTTCCGCGGCCTTGTCCATTCGTGTTCTCCTGGTTCGGGCAATTTCTAATAATGTGGCCCGGTTTTCCACATTTATAACAAACTACATTGGCATAACTTGCTCCGACACTACTTGCTCCACCATTACTCGTTCCGACACCATTTGTTCCTTTCGTTCTATTAACCCCTGGTCCGTAGACCTCACACTTCGCCGCGCTATGACCATTTCTTTTTACACTTGTTGCAAAATTTGGTGCAGAACCCCGAGTGATACTTTTCACACCTTTGGCATAGCTGCTTCTGATTGTTGTTGTTGTTGTTGTTGTTGTTGTTGTTGTTGCGGTTATTATTGTTGTTGGGATGATTGTTGTAGTTGCTGTTGTTGTTGTTGTTGTTGTTGTTGTTGTTGTTGTTGTTGGGCCATTTGTTGTAGTTGCGATTGATGTTGCGATTGTTGGGATAATTGTTGCGATTATTGTTGTAATTGCTGTTGTTGTTGTATTGGTGATTCTTATCACCGTTTTCCTCCCACTTTCTTTTGACTTGCTTCACATTGGCCTCTTCAGCAGTCTGTTCTTTAATTCTTTCTTCAATCTGGTTCACTAGTTTGTGAGCCATTCTACATGCCTGTTGTATGGAGGCGGGCTCGTGTGAACTTATATCTTCTTGGATTCTTTCCGGTAATCCTTTCACAAACGTGTCGATCTTCTCTTCCTCATCTTCGAATGCTCCCGGACACAATAGGCACAATTCTGTGAAGCGTCTTTCGTACGTGGTAATATCAAATCCTTGGGTTCGTAACCCTCTAAGTTCTGTCTTGAGCTTATTGACCTCGGTTCTGGGACAGTACTTCTCGTTCATCAAGTGCTTGAATGCTGACCACGGTAGTGCATACGCATCGTCTTGTCCCACTTGCTCTAGATAGGTATTCCACCATGTTAACTTAGAACCTGTGAAGGTATGCGTAGCGTACTTCACTTTGTCCTCTTCAGTACACTTACTTATGGCAAACACCGATTCGACCTTCTCGGTCCACCGTTTCAATCCGATCGGTCCTTCGGTTCCATCAAATTCCAAAGGTTTGCAGGCAGTGAATTCTTTGTAGGTGCATCCTACACGATTTCCTGTACTGCTAGATCCAAGGTTATTGTTGGTATGTAGCGCAGCCTGTACTGCGGCTATGTTTGAAGCTAGAAAAGTACGGAATTCCTCTTCATTCATATTCACGGTGTGTCGAGTAGTCGGTGCCATTTCCTTCAAAATAGTCAAATGGAACAAGTTAATCATACAGAATATTAAGAGTAGTTAATAGTATTTCGTAGCATAATATGAACTCATTTATAAAAGCTTTTTCTTCATATTAGCGTTTTATAAGTTTAAATTCGGGTAGTACCTACCCGTTAAGTTCATACTTAGTAGCTAATATACAATTCAACTACTACAATTCTATATGAAAAACTGATTATAATAATATTTCGCGTTCAAACTTTTACACAATATTTTACAAACTTACAATACCGCTTATTTTACATATAGCATGAAATATAGCACACAATAAATTTGATACAAGATGGTTGTGAAGATAATTCTAGCTAGTACACAAGTCGTTCAGCAAAGGCAATAAAGACACGTAATTCATACGTCCAGAAATAAGTCATGCATTCTGGTTTTACTAGGATTACTTCCCATCCTTGGTCTTGTGGAACATAACCGTTATGGCCGTTGATAAGACAGCGTGTTGTAACGTCGTCAAAGGGACGAGGGTTACGTAATGTCCAACAGTCCCGTAACAATCTAAAAACCTCATTTCTTACCCCAATTACCGACTCCATCACTTGTGGGAACGTTTTGTTTAATAGTTGTAGCCCGATGTTCTTTTTCTCACTTTGGTGAGAAGCGAACATTACTAACCCGTAAGTATAGCATGCTTCTTTATGTTGCATGTTAGCCGCTTTTTCTAAATCATGAAGTCCTATATTCGGATACATTGAGTCAAAATAATTTCTTAACCCGTTGCGTAAAATAGCATTTGGGTTCCCCGCAATATATGCGTCAAAGTAAACACATCGTAACTTATAGGTTTCCCAATGTGATATCCCCCATCTTTCAAACAAAAGTCTCTTATAAACCAAGACATTCTTGGAACGTTCTTCGAATGTCTTACAAACTGATCTCGCCTTAAATAGTTGTGCCGAAGAATTCTGACCGACTCTAGACAAGATTTCATCAATCATGTCTCCGGGTAGGTCTCTTAAAATATTGGGTTGTCTATCCATTTTGTGTTTTTATACTGTAAAATAGACAAGAGTTAGATTCATAAAAAAAATACTTATTAATACAAGCAATTTTTACATATATCATAAAGCATAAGCACACTATATTACATATATTACACCACACGAATACAACTATCTTATTCCGACTCGCTTGTTTCTTCTTCTTCGGTTTTGGTTCGTTTTTCCAAGTTTCTAGGGATATATGATGTTCCCCTAATACGAGCCGTCGTTTTCCACATTGGTTTAGAAAAACCTGGTGGTTTAGAGGTTCCTGGGTCATTGTTACAACTTAAGGACTTCGGGGGTTGACGATACATATAAAGTTCATCGGGGTTGGAATTAGATTTCTCTATTTTTATGCCCTTTCCCTTATTATTTTCTTTTGCCTTTTTAAATTCAGTTGGGGTAATTTCTATAACATCATCGGAATTCTCGTCGGAATCCGATTCATCGGAGAATTGGTAATCCTCCCAATATTTTGCTTCCTTGGCGGAAACACCATTGACCATAATTAACCTTGGTCGGTTGGTTGAGGATTTTCTTTTACTTAACCGTTTTATTATTTCCCCCACCGGCTCTATTTCTTCATCCGGTTCCGATTCTTCTTCCGGTTCCGATTCTTCTTCCGGTTCCGACTCTTCTTCCGGTTCCTCTTCAGGAACTTGTGAATCAGTCCACGAATCATTCCAATTTACATTTGACTCTTCATTATTATTAGGTGAGTCAATGGGACTTGTTCTAGAGGTAGACATCTATCACATAATATCAAACGCGTTAAGAGATTAATATATCACATAATATTCACATGTTAAAAATATATAGTTTCCAACAAAATTTGTTAAGCAATCATTTTTCAAGTAAACACGGTCGAAGTCCAGACTCACTAATGCATCCTAACAAACTCGATAAGACACACTAATGCAAAATTCTGGTTCTCTAAGACCAACGCTCGGATACCAACTGAAATGTCCCGTTCTTATTGATTAAAAACGTTCCATATTAATTGATTTCGTTGCGAGGTTTTGACCTCTATATGAGACGTTTTTCAAAGACTGCATTCATTTTAAAACAAACCATAACCTTTATTTCATCAATAAAGGTTTAAAAAGCTTTACGTAGATTATCAAATAATGATAATCTAAAATATCCTGTTTACACACGACCATTACATAATGGTTTACAATACAAATATGTTACAACAAAATAAGTTTCTTGAATGCAGTTTTTACACAATTTCATACAAGCATGGACTCCAAATCTCGTCCTTATTTAAGTATGCGACAGCGGAAGCTCTTAATAATCATCTGAGAATAAACATGCTTAAAACGTCAACAAAAATGTTGGTGAGTTATAGGTTTAACCTATATATATCAAATCATAATAATAGACCACAAGATTTCATATTTCAATACACATCCCATACATAGAGATAAAAATCATTCATATGGTGAACACCTGGTAACCAACATTAACAAAATGCATATATAAGAATATCCCCATCATTTCGGGACACCCTTCGGATATGATATAAATTTCGAAGTACTAAAGCATCCGGTACTTTGGATGGGGTTTGTTAGGCCCAATAGATCTATCTTTAGGATTCGCGTCAATTAGGGTGTCTGTTCCCTAATTCTTAGATTACCAGACTTAATAAAAAGGGGCATATTCGATTTCGATAATTCAACCATAGAATGTAGTTTCACGTACTTGTGTCTATTTTGTAAATTATTTATAAAACCTGCATGTATTCTCATCCCAAAAATATTAGATTTTAAAAGTGGGACTATAACTCACTTTCACAGATTTTTACTTCGTCGGGAAGTAAGACTTGGCCACTGGTTGATTCACGAACCTATAACAATATATACATATATATCAAAGTATGTTCAAAATATATTTACAACACTTTTAATATATTTTAATGTTTTAAGTTTATTAAGTCAGCTGTCCTCGTTAGTAACCTACAACTAGTTGTCCACAGTTAGATGTACAGAAATAAATCGATAAATATTATCTTGAATCAATCCACGACCCAGTGTATACGTATCTCAGTATTGATCACAACTCAAACTATATATATTTTGGAATCAACCTCAACCCTGTATAGCTAACTCCAACATTCACATATAGAGTGTCTATGGTTGTTCCGAAATATATATAGATGTGTCGACATGATAGGTCGAAACATTGTATACGTGTCTATGGTATCTCAAGATTACATAGTATACAATACAAGTTGATTAAGTTATGGTTGGAATAGATTTGTTACCAATTTTCACGTAGCTAAAATGAGAAAAATTATCCAATCTTGTTTTACCCATAACTTCTTCATTTTAAATCCGTTTTGAGTGAATCAAATTGCTATGGTTTCATATTGAACTCTATTTTATGAATCTAAACAGAAAAAGTATAGGTTTATAGTTGGAAAAATAAGTTACAAGTCGTTTTTGTAAAGGTAGTCATTTCAGTCGAAAGAACGACGTCTAGATGACCATTTTAGAAAACATACTTCCACTTTGAGTTTAACCATAATTTTTGGATATAGTTTCATGTTCATAATAAAAATTATTTTCTCAGAATAACAACTTTTAAATCAAAGTTTATCATAGTTTTTAATTAACTAACCCAAAACAGCCCGCGGTGTTACTACGACGGCGTAAATCCGATTTTACAGTGTTTTTCGTGTTTCCAGGTTTTAAATCATTAAGTTAGCATATCATATAGATATAGAACATGTATTTATTTGATTTTAAAAGTCAAGTTAGAAGGATTAACTTTTATTTTTATTTGCGAACAAGTTTAGAATTAACTAAACTATGTTCTAGTGATTATAAGTTTAAACCTTCGAATAAGATAGCTTTATATGTATGAATCGAAATATGTTATGAACATCATTACTACCTCAAGTTCCTTGGATAAACCTACTGGAAATGAGAAAAATAGATCTAACTTCAAAGGATCCTTGGATGGCTTGAAAGTTCTTGAAGCAGAATCATGACACGAAAACAATTTCAAGTAAGATTTCCACTCGAAATAAGATTGTTATAGTTATAGAAATTGAATTAAAGTTTGAATATGATTATTACCTTGTATTAGAAAGATAACCTACTGTAAGTAACAAAGGTTTCTTGATCTTGGATGATTACTTGGAATGGATTTAGAAAACTTGGAAGTAAACTTGCAATCTTGGAAGTATTCTTGATTTTATGAAACTAGAACTTTTGGAATTTATGAAGAACACTTAGAACTTGAAGATAGAACTTGAGAGAGATCAATTAGATGAAGAAAATTGAAGAATGAAAGTGTTTGTAGGTGTTTTTGGTCGTTGGTGTATGGATTAGATATAAAGGATATGTAATTTTGTTTTCATGTAAATAAGTCATGAATGATTACTCATATTTTTGTAATTTTATGAGATATTTCATGCTAGTTTCCAAATGATGGTTCCCACATGTGTTAGGTGACTCACATGAGCTGCTAAGAGCTGATCATTGGAGTGTATATACCAATAGTACATACATCTAAAAGCTGTGTATTGTACGAGTACGAATACGGGTGCATACGAGTAGAATTGTTGATGAAACTGAACGAGGATGTAATTGTAAGCATTTTTGTTAAGTAGAAGTATTTTGATAAGTGTCTTGAAGTCTTTCAAAAGTGTATGAATACATATTAAAACACTACATGTATATACATTTTAACTGAGTCGTTAAGTCATCGTTAGTCGTTACATGTAAATGTTGTTTTGAAACCTTTAGGTTAATGATCTTTTTGAATGTTGTTAACCCATTGTTTATTATAACAAATGAGATGTTAAATTGTTATATTATCATGATATTATGATATATAATATATCTTAGTATGATATATATACAGTTAAATGTCGTTACAACGATAATCGTTACATATATGTCTCGTTTCGAAATCATTAAGTTAGTAGTCTTATTTTTACATATGTATTTAATTGTTAATACACTTAATAATATATTTACTTATCATTTAAAATAATTAACCAAGTGTATCAATATCTTAATATGATTCATATGTACCTAGTAAGACGTTGTTATAAAAATAATCGTTATATATATCGTTTTCGAGTTTCTTAAATTAATAGTCTCATTTTTATGTATATAACTCATTGTTAAAATACCTAATGAGATACATACTTATAATAAAATCATGTTAACTATATATATAACCATATATATGTCATCGTATAGTTTTTACAAGTTTTAACGTTCGTGAATCACCGGTCAACTTGGGTGGTCAATTGTCTATATGAAACCTATATCAATTAATCAAGTCTTAACAAGTTTGATTGCTTAACATGTTGGAAACACTTAATCATGTAAATAACAATTTCATTTAATATATATATAAACATGGAAAAGTTTGGGTCACTACATCTTTTGCATCTTGAGCAGTTGCAAATTCCTGCCCAACATAGAAACTAGTACTTTGTAATTCACTATCTTCTTCCTCTTGCAGCCTCAACTCCCTCAAATTTTTTTTCCTTTCCCTTTCCAAATCATCATCATTTTCATCATCACTTTCAAATTGTTCAAGATCCAACACATCCAAGTCAACATCTTCATCATCATCTGTGAGATGAAGGTCTTTGTTTTGAGCACCATTACCCATAAACTCAACATCCTTGTCTACACTACAGTGAAAATTCCTCATGTCAACTTCATGATCACTAATATCATTCTCCTCATCAACCAAAAAATTAGGGTCGTCCCCAATTTGATCATCAACTCCTTCAGTTTCATCATCCACTACCTCACTATTTTGAGTGATCACATGTTCATTCACAGGATCATTCACAGGTTCATTCACATGTTCATTCACAGGTTCATTCACAGGATCATTCACAGGTTCATTCACATGGTCATTCACAGGTTCATTCACAGGTTCATTTATAGGGTAATCTAAAAAAAGTTACTTTGAAACCCTAGGATTTGAACAGCTAGCTCCTTGATTGAATTTTGTAACCTTAGGTACCTCATCCCCTTCATCCTGAATTTCCTCTAAAATGAACGGGTTTTTGGGTGGGCTTATAAAGTCGTTTACATGTGGTTCATCATGTTCAACGTATACAGCTATGTACCTGTTTTCAGACACATATCTAGACATAATACGAACATCATCATCACAACCTAGAGGTTCTAATCCATTATCTAAAGAAAAACCAGGTTTCTGAAAGTGATAAATTATGAAACCCCAACCATCGTAACCTAACATCTCTATCACATCATTCAAATCATGACCTGAAAACATATCAATGTCTATAGCATCAATATGGGTTACCCGTCCATTTTTGTAGATTCTGCCAGGAGCATCTGTAAAAACTCCTCCGTGATGCAACTCGATTGTGAAGTAAGTGTCATACAAACCTGCAATTGAGATAAATAGGCATTAATAATTGAATAAAAAATGCAATTGAGATTAATGCTTACATTGCTGGGATACTTACCATATAGCATTCGAAGATCACTGTCATCGTATTCAACATCATTATCTCGTATATGTATCCCATCGTTGTTCATCTTGCAAGTCGATTAATTAGGGTTTTTTTAGTATCTCATCAGTGATGAATTGAAAGAGGGAAAAGGGGAAATGCACGTGCAATTATAATAAATAAATGAAAAAGTGGGTGGGTTGGTGGGATAACAAGAGGGAAACGTATAAAGACCAAATTACCCTCACGTAGAGATCACGTGGGAATGGGTTAACGGGAGAAGCAAACAGAAACTGTCACTTGGGCTATCCTTGCACAAGAATTCAAGCATAATGACTATCCACCCTCAAACCCACAACTATGTCTATCCTAGCTGGGTGGTACAAACCACAGGGGCTATCCGCACAATTTTCTCTTTATACATATACGCGGTTTATATATATATTATTTATACATATACGCGTTTATATATATATTTTTATACATATCTATTATTTATAGATATCTATTATTTATACATATATATTATTTATGCATATATATTATTTATGTTTATATATTATTTATGTTTATATTCGTTGTAGGGCAAAGTTTTTGGCAAATGGTGTGGCATGAGTATCACACACGAAAACCGCCATTCGACCGAACAAAGGACGCTTTGTCTTCCAAATGGACAAAGTTAAATGCGAAATGCAATAAATATAATGGTGTTTATAATTGTTTGAAGAATGATCGAAGGAGTGGCGAGAATGATCTTGATTTTCGTGATCGGTGTGACACACAATATAGACTTGAAGAGAACAAAAAGTTCACTAGTCATCGGACTTGGAATTTTTTGAAAACCAAGCCAAAATGGCTACATCCAGATCCGTTGGTAATTTGTACTCGAAACAAGAAATTTACACAGACGGTTGAAGAAGGGGTTGGAAATAGTTCGGTTAACTTGGATGAAGATGTTGAGGCCCCAAACAAAGAAATGTATGGTCGTGATCCAATACCCCGTCCACCGGGTAAACCGAGAAAGTCAAGGAAAAAGTCAAGTGATTCTACACCATCGGGATCTTCACGTGAGTCGTTGCATTTGTCGATCAAGGAAAATCATGATGAGGTCGCGGACCGGAAAAAAAGTTTTATGAATCAAAGCAAGTTGAAGTGGAAATGAGGATGCTAGCAATTGATATGACCGAGGAAGACAAGAAGTTCATCGAGAAGCAGAAGTCGTTGATCAGACGCAACGCGTTGAAGAGGTTCGAGGAGGTCCAAGAGTTGTCTACGGACACGGACGAGGAGTAGTTTGTTCGTATGTGTGTTTATTTGAATAAGCGTACTCGTAGTGTTTTTTTAATTTTTATTTTAGGAATGTACGTTTTTTTTAATGAATTATGTTTGTTTGATGTTTATTATTATTTGAGTATTTTTAAAAATTAAATACAATATTTAAAAATCAATTAAAAAATTAAATAAAAAAATGGACACTGAAATTGACACTGAAATGGACACTGTGGACACCTCCACCTTACACACTGTCAGTCAATTTCAGTGTCAAAAATGGACACTGAAAAATCGACACGGACACCTCGTGCTCTAAGCAGGCCTAACCCATTTACTAGTTTATGTCAATAGTTAAACTTGTCATATCATTTCTATGTATAAAATTTTAATATGGATCGAAATCATAAACTTTCACTAATAAACAATGTGTATTTATATACACAATACATGAGCAATTCGATAAATAGAAGGATCCTAAAATTGGTCCACAAGTTTAGGATTTAACTAGTCCGGGCCGGCCCGTGCGATGCGGCGGGGGCTTTCGGCCGGTATATTCATATTTAACGCAGTTTTATTTAAAGAAGGGAAAACGGCCCATGTGTTATGCGTCGTTGTTGGTGTCGACATCTTTAGTGTTTTTTAAAATCTGTTCGTTTCGAACGTAGCTAGTATCGTTTTGTTCATAAAATTATATCGAGCCTGACGGTGCTGTCGGAAAAATTTAACTCGCGGCGAGCGGGAAGATACGTGCTGTCGTTTTGTTTAGCGTTTTTTAAAAAGTTTTCGTTTCGAACGGTTTTTTTTCGTTTTGTTCCTAAAATTATTTCGAGAATGACGCTGCTGTCGAAAAAATTTATCTCGCGGCGAGCGGGAAGATACCGGTTGTCGTTGTGTTTAGTGTTTTTTAAAAGTTGTCCGTTTCGAACGTAGTTAGTTTCGTTTTGTTCATAAAAATATTTCGGGTTTAACGGTGTGGTCGGTGAAATTTAATTTGGACCGAGGAGAAAGATACGGGCTGTCGAAGTGTTTGGGTGGAGTTTCTATTTTAATTGAGAGAATTAACGTTTTAACCCCCTGAAGTTTGGTGTAGTATTTGTAAGGTGATTAAAGTTGGGGGGGGGGGAATGTAAAAGCAAGTGTGAAAAGGCCTTCTAACTGTTGTCGTTTTGGCAGTGAACAAACGACCAACAATTCCATCTTTTTTAGTATGTATAGGATAAATATGGAAACAAATAAGATACGAGAACTAATACTAATTGGAAATAAATATGAATTCCAATATTTCCTCTCAAGTTGGAGCATGGAGATTTCAAATGCCCAACTTGTCAAGAAGAAATCGAAGTTGCTGAGTGCCTAAGCCTTTTGTAAGAAGATCGGCAATTTGATCTTTGGTGTCAATAGGGGAAGTTTGAACTTCTTTACTTTCTACCGTTCACGTACAAAGTAGCAATTCATTTCAATATGTTTGGTACGCTCATGAAACGCAGGATTGTTGGCTATGTGTCGGGCAGCTTGATTGTCACAGAATAACAGAGTTGGGCAAGCAGAAGCAACATTTAATTCTTGCAACAACCAACGAACCCACAAAAATTCACTTACAGTAGTGGCCAATGATCTGTATTCTGATGCAGCAGACGAGCGAAAAACAACAGACTGTTTCTTAGATTTCCATGAAATGGGAGCACCCCCGAGAAGAAGAATATAACCAGTTCTGGATCGTCGTGTGTAAGGACATCCAAGCCAATCAGAGTCACAATAAGCAGTACGTGCTACCCCACCTGTACGAGGAAAAAAGACTCCCCGACCAACCGTCGCTTTCAAATATCAAAGTACTCGGTTAACACCGTCCATGTGAGATTGTCTTGGATCGGCTAAAAATTGAGACAAAATATTAACAGAATAAGTAATATCAGGGCGAGTAGCCTGTAAATAAAAAAGATGACCCACTAGCCGACAATATGTTTTGGCATCAACTTGTGGCTCATTCTTACAGCGATCTAATTTGTGATTTTGTTCAATAGGAAATGAACTTGGCCGACAACCTTTAAAACCACAATCAACGCGAATGTCAAGAGTGTATATTCGTTGACTTAACACCAAACCTTTAGAAGTACGTGCCACCTCAATACCAAGAAAATATGTAAGATCTCCAAGGTCCTTTATGCCAAATCGGTTGTCAAGTTCCAGTTTAGTTTGTTCAATTTTTAGAAAAATCATTTCCGACCAAGACAACATCATCCACATAGATAAGTGAAGCTACAAAACGAATCATGGTTTTTGTGACGATCGCTCCAAATCCATATGGACGAACACGTCATTCATTGATTTCATTGCGAGGTATTTGACCTCTATGTGATACATTTTGTAACATTGTATTCGTTTGAAAAGGTATTTCATAAATGAATATATAAATTTCAGGTTTTTAACATCTGATGATTCCTACGTATAGACAATCACCATTTTAATGGTTTACAATAATACATCTGTTGACAATACAGTCAAAATAAGATACATGGTAATGGTTTGGTGAATGCAAGTTTCTTGTATATAACATGTATGACTCCAAGCACATATCTTGTATCACGTATAAGCAAACAGCGGAAGACTTCTAGAAACCTGAGAATAAACATGCTTCAAGTGTCAACACAAAGGTTGGTGAGTTCATAGTTTTAATATTACACATAATCCGTATATCGATGTGGATTACAAAAGTTTAGTTGTTTTATTCAAAACGTTTATCAATAGGTTTTACATAAAAGGTGGATCACAAGATTTCAGTTGTTTCATCCGAAATGTTTATCAATCGGTTCTACAAAGTTGAGCACCCTGGTAACTAAACTTTAACGTTTATATAATTTGTACCCTTTGTATAATCATCTTAATAATACACGCAAACCAACGTGTACGTTTCTCAAATAGCATACGTCCGTTAAAAGGCTAGCGCTCTAGCTCGGACGGGGATGTCAAGCCCTATGGATCCATATACTACTACTCGCGCCCATCAGTTCTTATAACTGGCAGTTACTAGTTACCAAAGCTAAGGGATTTTCGGTTCAAACTCAGTGTAGAATTTAGTATGTACTTGTATCCATTGTGTTTAAAATAAAGTGCATGTATTCTCAGCCCAAAAATATATATTGCAAAAGCAATTAGAAAGGGAGCAAATGAGACTCACGCATATAAATATTGTATATCGGTTAATAAAGCATTTGCATGTATTCTCAGCCCAAAAATGTAGAGAGTAAAAGGGATCTTATGAAACTCACTGTTTAATATTGATATACAATATTGTAGGAAAGCATGTAGACGCATCGGAGATAATAAACACGAGGTTTGATTCACAAAAATACCCCCGAACATTACCCATAACCTCCTTGGCAATAACCCATATTTTCCTTAGCTCTAGCTCGCTCGGAAACTCGTTTTGAAAATTACTTGGACAGTACTCCGTCGTAATATTTTATGTACATTATTATTTTTGTATCGCAAAAATAATAATACTAATAATAAGATTAATAAGATTAATAATAATCTTAATAATAATAATAATAATAATAATAATAATAATAATAATAATAATAATAATAATAATAATAATAAATATTATACGGAGTAATATATATTTGTGTATGTGTGTTTGATTTTTCATTCGAGCAAAACACCTGAATTTATAGTACCTGGCCTGGAATCTGGAGTCATGCGACTCGCATGGAAATGGCCTTCTGGCCATGCGACTCGCATGAGGACCAGGGACAGCTCACATTGTTTTGGCTCCTAGCTTGTCGACATAATTAAATAATATATATATAATATATAATTTAAATTAATTAATTATATATTATATTTTATTCCCATGCATAGTTGATTTGTAATTTTTGTTCCGATAAGTCGTACGTTGTTACTTGACTTATGTCCCGGTTCCGGTTTTTCGAACGCCCTTTCGTACGCTGAGAAAACTTGTACTTTACGTTTCGTGAATCGTACCTTTGTCAAAATATAGTCTTAAATCATCCATAAAATATACACTGTAGCAAAGTTACTGTAGCAAAGTCAATTTCTACTGTAGCAATTCACTGTAGCAAAGTCAATTTCACTGTAGCAAATAGTGATTTTCAAAAACACTGTAGCATTTTGGGTACTGTAGCAATTTAAAAATGTTACTATCGTTTACTAAATAACTTAAAATTATATATATGTATATATCTTTTTAATATATATAAATCAGTTTTTAAATACACATTGGAAGTTATTTATAAATAAATTTTAATAATAAATATTTCAACTTATCATATACATTCAAATAGATATTTAAACCAATAAGTTTAATGTACGGTATCAAATAATTAATACATTGTTACCTTTTCATGTTATAGTATATATGTATCTATTTACATATAATTGTTCGCGAATCGTCGAAAACAACCAAAGGGTATTTAAATATATAAAAGTAATTCAAAAATTTTGAGATTCAGTTTTACAGACTTTGCTTATCGTGTCGGAAATGTTAATCATACAAAGATTAAGTTTAAATTTAGTCGAAATTTTCGGGTCATCACCGTTTTGGTAAGTAAATAGAAAATAACCAGCTTTAGACTGCTTGAAATCCTTGGATAATAAAGTGTTGGTGAATTTATGATACCAGTTTCGAGATGCCTGTTTTAAGCCATACATTGATTTGTGCAATTGACAGAATTTATTATCTCCTTTCTTTGCAAAACCGTGTGGAACCTTCATGTAAATTTCTTCATGTAGATCTCCATGCAAGAAAGCGTTGATGACGTCAAGTTGTTGAATAAACCATCTGTTTTTCACAGCCACAATCAGGAGAGTTCGGACTATAACAAGTTTGGCAACGGGAGCAAAGGTATCATGGTAATCTACTCCTTCTGTTTGCGTGAATCCCTTCGCTACCAAATAGGCTTTATACCTCTCAATTTCTCCATTGGGTTTGTATTTTATCTTACATACCCACTTTGAGTCGATAACTCGTTTTTCTTTAGGTAAATTCACCAGGGTCCATGTCCCATTATCCTAGAGAGCACGTATATATTTTGTCATAGATTCTTTCCAACATTCACTTTTCACATCCTGATGAAAATATGATGGCTCATCGTGCGAATTGATGGTGGCTAAAAAGGCTAAAAAGGCTTTATGAGTGAGGAAAGGAATTATAAGAAACAAAGTGAGATAAAGAATGTACTTGTCGAGGAAGCGTGATCTTATGCGGTTTGTGCACTGTCAACCTGTAAGACCCTAATAGTTATTGTACATACAGTAATAATGATGTACATTAAGTGTGTGAAGCGTGGAGCAAATTTAAAAGCTGACAGACTGTGCAGACCCTTGTGCGCGCCACGCAGGGTAAAGGGTGCGCGCCACGCACTCTATCTGGCTACAGATTTCTGTCTTTTTCTATTTAGAGTTAAATGAGGGGCTTTTTGGTCATTTCACTTGGGGATGAATCTGAAGCCATATCAGCTGGTTTGGATCCAACTTTAGATCACTTTCACATCCACAAACACTCTCAACTATCTTAGAGAGAGAGAGAGAGAGAGTTCTAGAGAATGAATTGGGGTTTTAGAGAAGAAGAAGCTCGAATTAATCAAAAGCTCTAGTGGTAAAGTTGTTCACCTCGTTCCTAGCTACGTTGTGGTTGTTGTGGTAAGTTCTAACTCCGAATTTCATTGTTTGATTTTGATATTCAAGTTAGGGTTTGAACTTAAATTATTGAGAAACCCATTTAAACTCATGAAGTGAGTTTAGTGTTGCTAATAATCGGGTTTATTGTTGTTATTGGTGGGTTTTGGGTTGGAAACTGACTTGGCCATGATTTAGGACTTGGAATTGGGTTTAATCACTAGGTTTGGTGATTATGGAAGTGTTGGAACCCATTTTAGTGTATTTGAAAGACTAATTTTGAAATGAGTCAAAATTAGGGTTATGGATGATTTTTGAGAATGATAAGTGTTTAACACTTATGGTTGGGTTAAATTGGCATATTAGGACCATTGTCACTAGTTATAGTAATTATTGGTTAGTTTGGGCACGGTTTGTGCTTGGAGGTGCAATTGGTCGAAATTGCACTAAGTGTCGACTTGAGTTGGTTTGTAAATCCACTCTAAGTGTGTTGTTTGTATTGTGATAATGGAATAGGTACTTTCCATTGGCGAGTTGCGGATTATTCGGTAGCACTCTCCAAGATGATAAGGTGAGTGTTAATATCCTATGTGCATATGTATGTGTAGGATGGGTGCGGGTCGGGTGAAGTGGTTCTCAGTTATAGAGCCCACTTCACATATATCTGGATTTGATGGACTTACGTATGGGTCCAATTGGCACGGTTGTGCGTTTTGGTTGACCACCTTTGGCGAGGTGCACACTTTGTGTGTACGTTATCACATGTGCTTGTGATGTGGATTATAATCCCGATGGCGTGGGATGGGTATTGGAGTTGCGGTTGAATACCCCGATGATGTGGGTTTTGATTTGGGAAGTGAATCATGTGTGGATGCAGATTCACGATGACGCGTGTAGTTTGGTCATCTTATTGAGGTAGTGATCTCGTGTGGCTGCGGATTTATTAAGGCTCGTGTAGTTCGGGCAACCTTGATGTCGTTGTGTTATTGAAGATAGTAGTCTCGTGTGGATGCGAATTTACTAAGGCTCTTGTGGTTCGGCCAATCTTCATTTTGGTATTTGGTAGTTGGTTTCGGTATTGGGTTAAAGGGTTAACCCTGGGCGTTTTACGCTTTATTGTTATATATCATCGTATTGTTGTGATGTAGCTAGCCCTCCGGGTGTAGCTTAACGGCGTTGTTCATATCGTTGTTGGTGAACTTACTTTGTTGTTATTGTTAGCTTGTTGTATAGCGATTGTACGGTATGCTTAGTCTAGCTTGCCTTTATGTTTGGATGCTCCGGTATGTGCTTTTTGATTATTATTGTGTGGCGTGTCCATTTTATGCATATATATATGTATGTAGTACATTCTCACTCACTAAACGCTAGCTTACCCTCTCGTTGTTTATATTTTTATAGATTCGCGTGGAGGCGGTGGCTCGGGTAAGCATGAGGACTAGTGGACTTGCGTAGTTGCTTTAGAAGATGTGCTTTTGGATTGATTAGGATTGGGTAGCGTATCCCCAATCACCATGCGCGGTCTTTATTTTGTGTTAAAATCATGTGGTCAAAAACTTGTATTTTATACGAAAGTCGTAAAACGGCCGATGTGGGCCCGGTGTCGTAAAACTCGTTTTATTATTGGAACGTGTTAGTTTAATCTATTATAATGTGTTGTGAAAATCGTTTCGTCTAAAAGTTTCGGGAAGTGGGAGATCTTTAATCGGAAATTGAAAATTTTGGACAGCAAAGTGTCAGGCCATGTGCGCGCCGCGCATATATGGGGCTGCGCGTCGCGCACCCCTTCTGTATAATTTTTTTTTTCTTTGTTGCACATTCGGTTGGATAACGGGTTGGGTCGTTACAAGTGGTATCAGAGCATGGTCTAAGGGATTTAGGTGACTTGAGATAGGTGCCTAGACTTAGACTTTTGTGTGTGCTTATTTGTTACGGGAATTGTAGGAGTACGGGTCGGAATGGGAAATGCGGTTAGTGCCTTAATTTGTAGGTGGACTAACGGTCATATCAATATGCGGATATTATTAATATACCTTGCGTTGTTTTTGTATTTATGTTTGCGTTGTGAATATCATCGAGCAAGATAGTCATTGTACTAACGGGTTGATACGACGTGTGTGCGTAATAAGGACTTGCAAATCTTATTACGGGTGCAAATCGTGTCTAACAAAGTGATGTACGATGAGTGTTGAGCAAGATGGAGCGGTATTGTGGTTGTGGTTTTATACGTTCGTGGACTAATTGTTTTGTATTCTTTAGAATGACGACGTGAAACGAGATCGATACGAATGACGACTTTAACGCTAGAGTTGCGGCCGCTGTTGCGGAGCAAATGGGTGCGTTTCGAGAAGAAATGGATAGGAAGTATTCCGAATTTCAAAGTAGTGGTGAAATGGAGCATTGTCATAAGAGTTTCATGAGGACTAAACCCCCGATGTATGACGGGAAACCGGATCCTTTGATAAGTACTACATGGATCTCGGATGTTGAATGGTGTTTTCGCACTATTGCATGCCCTCCCGAGAAGAGGACAAGACTCGCTACTAGTTTATTGCGGGGTAGGGCGAAGGATTGGTTGGATGGTAAAATTGATAGCGTTGGTGGTGAAGCTTTTATGGGGTTATCGTGGGACGATTTTAAGAAGGAATTCTTTGAGGAGTTCCGGACGCAAGCCGATTTGGCAGAATTGCGTGATGAGTTGCGAAATTTGCGACAAGGATCTATGGATTTGAATACTCTCAAGACGACCTTTATAGCGAAGGCTCGTTTTTGCCCGGAGTATATTGGGAACGATCGTATGTTGATGGAAGATTTCTATCGAACTTTGAATGATGACTTGCAGGACAAAATTAGCAGAGGTCAGGCGAAATCGTTTGCGAAGTTATTCGCCGTGGCTAGGGGTTTCGAATCGTATTCGCGATCGGTGGTTAGTGAACCTTCAAGTAAGAGAAGGGTTGTTTCGTATGGTGCTCCAAGTAAGAGAGCTAAAGGCGCAAGTGTGAGCACGAGTGGTATATGGACGAGTATATCGGATTCTAGTACGTCTAGGTGTTACAATTGTGGCGTGAGGGGTCACAAGTCTTGGGAATGTTTGGTGCCAAAGGGTGATGGCACGGTGTGATTCAATTGCCAAGAATAAGGACATCGTAAGTCGGAGTGTCCCGAGCTAGTGGGGACGGGTGTGACGAGGAGACGTTAAGGTACTTTTTGTTTTAATGATTATGTCCTTTGATTATTTATCATGTGCCGATTGAGTTCGGGTTGTTAAATGCCTTGTGTTGTGCATAGTATTGTTATGGGTGACGTTCCTAATGGAATTACCCTACGGTGACGTTTTGATTAATGGGCGAAGGGCGTAAGACTTGGTGCAACCAAGCATTCCTTAGTGTTGGGAAATGTTCCTACCAAGCCATGAGTATGGGCTTTGGTGTTCGGTCGTTAAGTGCGTGTTCGCTTTTGTGATGAAGTTGATGAACCATGAGGTTCGACGGGTGGATAAAACCCTAAGGATCGAGTGTTTGATCTCGATGTATGTCGGTAATGGAGTCTGCGTGATGCGATGTTAGGTGCCTCTTTCATATCTACTAGCGTGGTATTCGACTCCGATGGTATTGCGGTTACATTGTACTTAGGGTACCGGAGAAAAACCCTTAGGTACATGAGTGACTAGGTAGAAATTTGACAAGCTAGAGCAATCGGAAGGTTGCGAGATGTAAAGTTTGCGTAATTTGTGGTAAACTCTTCGTTCGAAGTGTTTAAGGATAGGTTAAAATCCTTCATGTGCTCAAGGTTAGAGCAAGGTATTAGGATGTGTGTGGTTGTGAGATACTTTTATCTCGATGATGTGGTTACAGAACGGAGTTCTAAGTGGGGGAGTTTGAACTCTCGCACGAAGATGTTCTAGTGTATTGTTATTGGACGATGCTCGTATGGATTCGGAGCTAGCGTTGAGACCTACGTTGGTCGATTGTGGTAAAAGTACGATTTGGAATGAATTGTACTTATGATTTTGGATTTAAATTATCACCGAGGTGGTAATGTGGTGAATCTCATTGAGAGGTAATGGATGTGTTGACGAGCAAGGTGAGATCTCTCGGCTAAGGGATGTACGTGTCGAGTTCTCTTCTAGAGAATTATTGTAATGCCTATGTGCGATATAGGTGGTTCTTGGCTAGATTGTGATAGCGATGTTCGCGCGTGCGGATATTTCGTGTGCGGAAATTCCAGGCGATGTGGAATGATTCTAGTATGTATATACTTGTGGTGGATGGTTAGTGTATTTCGTTAGGATTCACTATGGTGTAGCAGTGCGCGATGTTACACTACTCGTTGATTGAGGCCAAAAGAGCGTATGTGATTGGTGGGTTATGGCCGTTGACGTGGTCCGCTAACTTCACCTTGGGAGAAGTGTTATATCGGTATGGTATAACGTTATCGGAAATGCGGGTACCGATGGGGAATGGGAGTACCATTCCTGTGTTGAGATTTGGGAGGTGATTCACGTGTGGATGCGGATTCACGATGAAGCGTGTAGTTCGCTCATCTTATTGAGGAAGTGAGTCTCGTGTAGTTCGGATTCACAATGACACGTGTGGATGCGGTCATTCTATTGGGAAGTGAGTCTCGTGTAGTTCGGATTCACAATGACACGTGTGGTTGCGGTCACTCTGTTGGGATAGTGACTCTCGTGTAGTTCGGATTCACTAGGGCGCGTGTAGTTTGGCCAATCCCGATTGTTGTTGCGGTGGAGGTGGTGAGTCGCGTGTGGTGCGGATTCACTAAGGCGCGTGTAGTTTCGGCCAGCCTTCATGTGGTTAGTATTGAGAACTATTGGTTGTTTTATACACCAATGGTGGGGTCGTGAGGACCATGTTGTGTGAATAGTGATGCGATAGCCGTGTTTCCCTCACATGTTGATACGGGTGTGACAATAGTCTATTTTGTACACCTTGGAATTTGCGTTGCCATAGTCGTTTTGGACGCTATCGGTTTTAGTCGTTTGCTTATGATGTTACGATAGTTGCGTATTGGTCTTATTGCGCACTTCGAGGGATGTTTAGTGATAAGTGTTATCCGTAAGGATTCGTTTGGTTCGGTCTTCATCGTTCGGGTTGTTGACCGTATTTTGAGACTTGGTTGTTATTAGCATTGTACTTGGTAAGGGCACGCTAAGGGATTGATATCTCGGTAAGAGATTGGTTGAGTTTCCCGATGTGAGGGATTGAGCGAGTTTTAGGGCTCGGATTTGTGGATTTTAATAAATCGCGAATGACGATTTAGTGTTAAAGGCGATTCATTGAGAAGGATTGCCTAGAGAAGTTGGAAAGAAACATGATGTTTCTGTAACAACCCCAATCCGTTTAACCAAAAACGAAGTACATATATATATATATATATATATATATATATATATATATATATATATATATATATATATATATATATATATATATATATATATATATATATATATATATATATATATATATAAGTTAGGTCCCATTAATACAATACATTTTCAACTCTGTTTTAATCAAAACATAACATCGTAATGATACGTTTAACAACCTATCATGACCCTTGGTACACAAATTACACTTTACAAAATCATTTGAAATAATGACCCGATCACAAGAAATACGGGTTAATACACAATAACCCAACCCGATACCAAGTGCATAATCCCGGGGACTACCAAATCCCCCATCCGCGTCCAAATATCCAAAAGCTACCCCGTCGAGCCCAAGCGCTCCTAAGCATCTAGTCTACAACTAGCTAGCTTCATAATCACAATACCTGTAAAAAGGTAAACAACGAGAGGGGTAAGCTTAACGCTTAGTGAATGCAATAATTATACACATACATATATAATCTACTTACTTGCAATCACTTACACAATTACCGCATACACGCTAGCAATATAATTAGCATACCATTGCAAAGTATAACGCTAAAATCTCCAATATGCAAGCTAGCACAAACAATAGCATATATCACGAACAATATAATATGCTACGCTACATCACACCAAAAATAGTGATGTTCACAACATCCATTAGTATCCAAGATTTCAAGGCTAGCCCCGCGAATGGTATCGTCAACATCGAACTTAAACCCCATTCGCCCCATTTAATGTGGTATCGTCAACATCGAACTTAAAACCCACATATGAGTTATCATCAACATCGAACTTTAACCCCTCATCAAAATCACTACAATAGGGGTATGGCATCGTCAACATCGAACTTTAACTCCATACATGAGGTATCGTCAACACCGAACTTTAAACCCTCATCCAACAAACAATAAATGGTATGGCATCGTCAACATCGAACTTTAACTCCATACATTAAATAGCAACTCGCACGAGGATATGGTATCGTCAACATCGAACTTTAAACCCATACCCCACAAGTAAATAAATCATATATATACATATATAATTATTCCACTCACCTCGTGAACTCGAGCATTACAAACCATGCGCGAAATCTTCACCACACGCAACCGAGCAAGATTTTACCTATAATACGCATATAGGTATACACATAATCAACATACAACCCCATTTGGACTCTCGACCCGCCCAAATGAACAACAAGTGCAAAATACACCCTTTTGCACTTTTAACGCTACCCGAAGGTCCAAAACTAATTAGACTAGTTCCCGCGTTCCCGAAATACCCAAATATGTCAACTTTAACCTCTAAACGCATACTAGCTCGTATTTTACACAAAACCCATTCCATGGTTGACCAAGTTTGACTTTATTGCTAAAACACCAAATTTTAACCTAAAATCACTTCTCGCGAGTAAATACATCAAAAGCATCATTTAACGCTTAACAATTGCGTTTAACATCCAATTAATCCAAATTAGTGTCATCCTCAATTTTGACCCAATTCAAATTGCTCATTTTGACCAAAGTCATAAAATGCCCCAAAATCACTAACGACTAGTGATTATATTTCCAAGACAACCACTAACACTTAAATCAAGTATTTACCTACTTGATTTACCAAAACTTGACTTAAAACCTAATTTGACACCGAATCAAGCTTACTTGTCCCGAAATACCCATTTGACCCGTTTTGACCTAAATTAGGGTTTACACCCAAAAACCAAGTCAACACAAGTGTTCTAACGTTTAACCAACACACGCAAGACCTAAACTCATAATTTCATCACTCGAAACCCATTTTGACACATAAACCGTAATTTTAACCCATTTCAAAATTAGTCAACTCGAATACACCCAAAAGGGTTCCAACGCTTCCAAAATCACTAAACTAAGTGATTACACCCAAAACCAAAGCCTAATCATGGCCAAAATGTCAATCAACCCAAAACCCGCCATGTATCAAAAATAACTAGTTTCCATAAACCCACTTTATCATCTAAATGGGTTTTACAACTAAAAAGCTTAAAACCCTAACTTGAATATCAAATTATAAAGATGAATTTTGGAGTTAGAACTTACCACTACAACCAAAACGTAGCCAAGAACGAGATGAACAACTTTAATACCCGGACCTTTGATCGATTCAAGCTTCTTCTTCCCCAAATCTCTAAATCTCTCTCTAGAAATCTCCCTCTCTCTCTAAGATGAGATGAGAGAGTTGTGTGGATGTGAAAATTATCCAAAATTGGATCCCAAACTGATATTAAGGCTACAAATCCGTCCACAAGTGAAAAGACACAAATACCCTTCATTAAAACTCAAAATATCAAGAAAATCACCAAAAATGCGTTTCCAGCTGCAAATTGCGCCCACTGGCCGCAAATTACGGCCAGCCGCAAAAACGGCCGCCCAAAGGCGCCCATTTGGCACCTGAATGGTTTTTTGACCCCCAGCCAGCCGCAAATTGCGCCTGGCAGCCGCAATTTACGCCTGGCACATTTCTTCCCGGTTTCTGAACTTGTTTTGGCCATAACTTTTTTACCGTAACTCCGTTTTCGATGAACCAAATATCGTTGGAAACGTAATAAGATTTCATTTCTAATGGTAAGGTTTTGAAATATCAACTCAAACTTTATTTGGGGTCAAAAAGGTACATACACATCTTGTAACTCAAACAACGTCCAGTTTTCTTCGACATTCGAACAAGAAACACGTACACGCTTGGTACACTTCATGCACTCATCGTACAATCATCTTTATACTATTATACAACCAAGTATGAACATTCTAAAGTTCATCACGTACCTTGGACATGTTATGATGAAAAATGGGATGTTACAACTCTCCCCCACTTATTTCGATCACGTCCTCGTGATCCTAATCACTTAACCAATTCGAACCTACACTCTATAGTCCTCCGACAAACATCCAAACTTGATGTCCGCAACAATTCAACTAACGATTTCCATTAATCTAAAGTTTTCACCACACGCTAATAATCACTAGCGTGCATTATCGCAACAAACGATATTTCCCGCGTTCAACGTTCAAATTGCCCCCATTAAAACTCTGTACTTTAACAGTCCATAACGCACCACTCAACCGGCCAATCAAGTATGTTCTCTATTTCAAGAAACAACTTACCTCATCTCCGCAACCGGATTATTCCTTCAATGAAGAAATTTCGGTATCACCAAAATAATCACTCTAGGGAACACAAACTTTCCCATCGATCGATCCGTACACGACCACCAGTATCTGGATTAATCCAGGACGATAATAATACACCACGAACTAGGCAAAACATCAACACTCGACACAGGGTTTCTCCCTTAAACCCTACAACACATCATACACTACGGCTTCCTAGTAATAGCATGGAAACTATTCGTGTACTAGAATCCCGTCAACAGCGAATTATTATCATAACAATTCGCAATTTGCCACACTACCCACAAATATATTCACCTATGCAGGGTGAATCCTCCTTCCTAAATCGTCCGTTAAGGATGGCCTCGACATTTAAATAAAACTAACGGGTCACATCACTATGGTACACACCCTTGCAAACAAACAACATCCGCGTGTCTCTATGTGAGACAATCGAAACGAGCACTCCCCGCCTCACAATCATCCATAAAGTGGAATAATCCACTGACGCTCTCCACGAACACATTTCCCGATAGGGAAAAATACAGTACTCACCACGATATCGAACTCGTACTCACTCACAGTACTACCCGAGTTTCACACCAACTCAAAATTTACATCGCGAGAGCACCCGCAATGATAGTTACATTCACTCACTTCCATGATCTCAAACTTGACACTTGGTCTCATACCGCACTTTGGTACTACAAGACCACCTTACATAAGAAGTCTTACACTTCACTTGATCTAACACCACCGGAGCTTCCTCAGGCGGCAGTAAAACTCCCCCACTTAGGATTCAGCTCTACACTTTCACCGCCAAGATGATAACATCCCGCGGATTTATCCTTCCACGACACACATGAGCAATCTCATCATTGGTCATAAACATCAAATCACCGCCAATTTACTTTAGGCTCTCAGAGCCGTCATACACATTCACTTGAAATGTCGTACACGCGATGACATCGCACCTTCATACCACTAATCACAATTAATAGCCATTCGTTGTTCGCAAAGCGAACTCCACCAAAGTCCTACATATGCCTCTAAGCCTAGGCATATGCCACTCCGCTCGATTTGTCTTGCTTCTCAGTCGGGATCACCCGAACTTCTACTCAACGAACCTTTATCAACAATTGCTCACTCTCATGGAGAAGAGTGACCAATCCGACACGATAATTGCATTGACCGTAATATTTACAATTCATCGTAACCTTCGGCCTAACCGACCATTAAGTCCATCACTGGCTCACCGGTCATCTTTACTCGTCTAACACTTAAGAGCAGCAAGATTCGCTCATCCGTCACTTCATAAGAAGTATTGACCGCAATGCTCTTAAACTTTAACTTTCACCACCGTCGAACTACTATCACCCGTCGATCACTATTATAATCTCCGATGCTTCCAATGGTATCTCACCGTCACCCTATGCACAAAGTGATCACACCATCACCGGAGTTGAACATCACACTTTGCAGGTATAAAGGGGCAACTGACGCAGTGACATGCAGACACCCACCGCATTCTACCGAGATTTAGAAACTCGACCTTTGGGTTCCATACACCCGATGTCACCCATTTCTCTACAATAATGACCCGAAGTCATTCCTACCCGACAAACCTTACGGTTTAATGTCTTATCGAAAGTTCTTAGCGATCACACGCTACCCGCAATTCCACAAGGCCAAACGATATAGCCTAACGAAACCTTCCGTCTAACACTAAGAGATGCTTGGAAACACCAAGTCTTACACCCTTCCACGTATCGGCACAACCACTAAAGTAAGGGGTATTCCGTTAGGAATGTTACCCTCTAATCCACAACACGCTAACACATTAACGCAATCATCATCATACGCGTCTCACTCACATGAGTTTAATGACCCGAAGACTACTCGACTCACCAATTCCAATGCGAATCACAACTAGAATCCCAACATGATTCTCTAACCACACACTCTACCGAGTGTAACTCAAAACTACAATCATTAGACTTGTCGCATTCCATTACGGAATTTAAGTCCTCGACGCACACACACGCATACAATAATTCGGTCATCATAGTTACGATGGGTAACTAAAACCAATAACAATCTCAATAGTGCACCCACTACTTACGGTGACTAAGCACGCATCAAACTCGTGAGTTGGCTCACTCACTTAACTAACCGAATCCACCGTAATACTTCCCGAATCACAGAGAACCCGATGTGACAACAAGTACATCACTCGAGACTACTATATTCTAGGAACCAATAAAAGATTCCTAACTCGTCCCGATTCTACCCCAACCATGCCACGTTTCCTCCGCTCGGTACTCGTCATGTCATGCTTGGTGTCAAGATACACGTTCGTAATAATGGTGATCGGTCATTATTACAAATGCGTACCTTACCATTTTCACATGGTCACACAAAGTACTTTACCCGGACTGACGCAACATTCACAAAAAATAAGACGCGATAATTCCTAGTACCCGAATGACCAAAGTCCTTACCGCGAACTTGATCACTCAAACCGCCAAACATTCGAATCTCTCCAATAGATTCGTCTCTAGGACACCGCACCAATAGATACCTATATATATATACACCTATATACAATATAATAATAAATATACACAAGTACACCGCAACAACAAGTCAACCTACAACCTAGGTGACTATCACTAAAACAACGTCCAAGTTCGCCTACTTACATTAGGTACTAGCAATCTAAGGCACTAATTTACACACGAAATAAGGCCCCACATAATCATGCTTTGGACAATCACAAGTCCTAGTTAGTCACCTACTCTAAGGCACTAACAAATCTCAAACCGACCCGTATTCCTACAAGTCCCGCAAATAACGCACAACCGTCAATAAGTTTAAGACTAGGCACCTATTCCAAGGTTACCTAATTCCTTTAGACTATGCTCTGATACCACTTGTAAAAACCCCAATCCGTTTAACCAAAAACGAAGTACATTTTATATATATATATATATATATATATATATATATATATATATATATATATATATATATATATATATATATATATATATATATATAAGTTAGGTCCCATTAATACAATACATTTTCAACTCTGTTTTAATCAAAACATAACATCGTAATGATACGTCTAACAACCTATCATGACCCTTGGTACACAAATTACACTTTAAAAAATCATTTGTAATAATGACCCGATGATAAGGCTAAAAAGGAACATATATTTTATAGCATTATTCCCCAAGAAAGACAAGATTTTAGTTGGTATTGTTCGATTTACAAGCAATATTCGTTTAAATATTAAAAAGTGAAGACAAAAGGCAGATTCGACAAATTGAAGACAAAAAGGTCCAAAGAGCTAAAAAGTACAAGATACAACTAAAAAGGTTCAAAATATTGATGAGGAACGTCTCAAAATAACAAGAGTACAAGTTATAAGACGCAAAGTACACGATATAAAATAATACGCGAAGACGTCCGAAAATCCGGAACCGGGACCTGAGCCAAGAAGAAACGCCCGACGCAACGGACCAAAAATATCTAGTCTACTATGCACAAGAATATAATATAATATATATATAATTATATATAATTATATATTATATTATATATTATTATTATATTACGTCGGCAAGAAGAAAACAAAGCAATTTGGCTGGATCCAGGGTGGCCATGCGACTCGCATGGCCAGAAGCACAAATCCATGCGAGTCGCATGGAGTGAAATTGCTGGTCAGGTCCTATATAAAGCCAGTTTTCTGCCGAGTTTTAATCATCTTTTTTCTTCCTCTTCATACGTAAAACTTATATTTATATTTATAATTTATATTTTAATTTTAATTTTAATTCTAATAATAAGGGTATGTTAGCGAATGTTGTAAGGGTGTAAGTCGAAATTCTGTCCGTGTAACGCTACGCTATTTTTAATCATTGTAAGTTATGTTCAACCTTTTTACATTAATGTCTCGTAGCTAAGTTATTATTATGCTTATTTAAAACGAAGTAATCATGATGTTGGGCTAATTACTAAAATTGGGTAATTGGGCTTTGTACCATAATTGGGGTTTGGACAAAAGAACGACACTTGTGGAAATTAGACTATGGGCTATTAATGGGCTTTATATTTGTTTAACTAAATGAAAGTTTGTTAATGTTAATATAAAGATTTACAATTGGGCGTCCCTATAAATTACCATATACACTCGATCGGACACGATGGGCGGGGTATTTATATGTACGAATAATCGTTCATTTAACCGGACACGGGAATGGATTAATAGCCACTAGAATAATTAAAACAGGGGTGAAATTACATTCAAGGGTAATTGGTGTAATTGTTAACAAAGTAGTAAAACCTTGGTTTACACGCAGTCGATAACCTGGTGTATTCATCAAACAAAGTATTAAAACCTTGTTACAATTCGAATCCCCAATTAGTTGGAATATTTAACTTCGGGTATAATAATAATTTGACAAGGACACTTGCAATTTATATTTATGACTGATGGACTGTTATGGACAAAAACCAGACGGACATATTAAATAATCCAGGACAAAGGACAATTAACCCATGGGCATAAAACTAAAATCAACACGTCAAACATCATGATTACGGAAGTTTAAATAAGCATAATTCTTTTATTTCATATTTAATTTCCTTTATTTTATATTTAATTGCACTTCTAATTATCGCACTTTTATTTATTGTTATTTTATTTTATCGCACTTTTAATTATCGTACTTTTTAATTATCGCAATTTTATTTTATCGCATTTTTATTATTCGCAATTTCATTATCGTTATTTACTTTACGCTTTAATTTTAGTCTTGTATTTATATTTTACATTAGGTTTTAACTGCGACTAAAGTTTTAAAATCGACAAACCGGTCATTAAACGGTAAAAACCCCCCTTTATAATAATAATATTACTTATATATATATATTTGTATTTTTATAAAAGTAAACTAATATAGCGTTGAGCTTTGTTCAAAGATTTCCCTGTGGAACGAACCGGACTTACTAAAAACTACACTACTGTACGATTAGGTACACTGCCTATAAGTGTTGTAGCAAGGTTTAAGTATATCCATTCTATAAATAAATAAATATCTTGTGTAAAATTGTATCGTATTTAATAGTTTTTCCTAGTAAAATAATAACTATTTTATATACCCCTCGCTTCACATCAAGTATTTTTGGCGCCGCTACCGGGGAACACCGAAGCAAAACGTCAATATAATAAAAAAAAATATATTTTTAAGTTTTAATTAGTTTTTGTTATATATATATTTTTGTTTAAAAATTATAAAAATTTAAAAAGATATAAAAAATTAAAAAATCTTTTAAAACCGAAAAAAAAAAAAACTTTTAAAATCGAAAAAAAAAAATATTTTAAGTATATTTTTAAGTTTTTCTTTTATTTTTACAAAATTATAAAGTATTTTAAGTTTATTTTTAAGTTTTTATTTTAATTATATATATATATTTTATTTAAATTTAAAACAGAAAAAAAAGAAAATAAAATATTAAATATTACGTGACCTGTCATTTGAACCAGTCCAATTGAACCAGTTCAGGGTATCCATGCGACTCACATGAACCACCCCCTTAAATCATGCGACTCGCATGATGGGTCTGACAAGACCACAACCAAACCCTAAAAACGCATTTATTACGGAGTATAATATATTATTATTATTAAACCCTAATATTATTATTATTATTATTATTAAGTTTTTAGTTTATTTTATTTATACTACTTTTTAAACTAGTTTTATTTATTATAAACTTAATACTTTTATTATAAAATATAAAAATAATATTTTTATAAAAATTATACTTTTTACAACTTTTTGTATATTTTTATATTTTGTCCCTTTTTAATCGTTGTAGCGTAATATTTGTATTTTTTAGCTCATATTTAATTTTAAACTTAGTTTTTGCTATAGTTATTTTTACTCCTAGATTTTTAGGCTTTGCCATAGAATTCCTTAAGTGCTTTTTCTTTAGACTAAGATTTAGGTGCTTTAGAATTTTGCGACGCCTTTTTAAATTTTAGTTTCTTTTTAAGTTATTTCCATATGGGATTTAGTTTTTCCTGTAAGCTTTAATATTTTTAGACACCTTTTACTATGTACCAATTATCATTCCAATTAGTAATTTCAATTTGCGATTATAATTTTAAGTTAGTTGTAGTAATAAGGTTAGGTTAGTTAAGTATTTTTAAGTTTTTATAAGTTTCTTTTATTTTTCCGTCACCTTTTATTTTTCAACCATTTTTTTTCTTTTTCGACCTTTTTCGACGAACTCTTTTTCTCTCTTATTTCTCGCCATTCTAGTTTTTAGGACTTAGAATTTTTTCTACTTCTTATCTAAATTTCTTAAAATTACGAAAATTTATTTTAAGTGGTTAAATTAATAGACATCAAAATTTTCTGGTTCGTAGTAATAGTTGGATTTGTACGTGGACCGGGTTATTGGAGCCAAACAGTCCTCAATTATATTGAGACCAAACGAATCCTGCCCCTCTGCTGCATCTTTTGGCTATTCGAAACGTGGGCAAAATCAGAAAAGTCTATTGATTGGATAACTTATTATAATTTTTCTTTCCTTTTAAAAACTAATAGGATATTCAGTGAATGCACCGAGCAAGACGTTCATCACCTTTTGTACGTTCACCACCTGTAACTCGATCAAGACATCGTTTAACAAATATCGCCGCCGTTGATTTTTCTTTAGAATCGTCATCCAGTCGACCAAGTACTTCAGTTCAAATTACCGATAATCCATTTTTTGAACCCAACCTCACAATTGAGAATCCGGAAAATATTCAGGAACGGTTCATAGATCCTGAACCATTAAACTTTCCTCCGGAGCCACAAATCATTCAAACAGAGATTGTTGAGGAACGAACTATTAAATCAGAATCATCTAGTGATACCGATTCAACAAATTCAATTATGGAGAATCTGGAACCTTTAAGTATGGAAGACCGAATGAGAGCTAAACGCACTGGCCAAGGTCACGCAATTACTCATCCAGACATTAATGCGCCAGATTATGAAATCAAAGGACAAATTCTACACATGGTGACTAATCAATGCCAATTTAGTGGTGCGCCGAAGGAAGACCCAAATGAACATCTACGTACCTTTAATAGAATCTGCACACTATTTAAAATCCGAGAAGTGGAGGATGAACAGATATATCTCATGTTATTTCCCTGGACTTTAAAGGGAGAAGCCAAAGATTGGTTGGAATCGTTACCTGAAGGGGCGATCGATACATGGGATGTTTTAATTGACAAATTTCTTAAACAATTCTTTCCTGCATCTAAAGCCGTAAGACTTCAAGCAGAAATTGTTACGTTCACACAAAAGCCAAATGAAACTCTATATGAGGCGTGGACAAGATATGGAAAGTTATTAAGAGGATGTCCGCAACATGGTTTAGACACCTGTCAAATAGTACAAATATTCTACCAAGGATGCGACATCACCACAAGAAAAGACATAGATATAGCAGCTGGTGGTTCTATTATGAAGAAAACCGAAACTGATGCTTACAAAATTATTGATAACACTGCTTCCCACTCACATGAGTGGCACCAAGAAAAAGATATCATTAGATCATCTAAAGCAGCTAGAGCCGATTCTAGCCATGACTTAGATTCCATTTCGGCAAAGATAGATGCTTTCGAGAGACGAATGGAAAAGATGACTAAAGATATTCATGCTATACGAATTAGTTGTGAGCAGTGTGGAGGACCACATTTGACAAAAGATTGTCTAAGTATTGAATTAACAATGGAACAAAGAGAGAATATTTCATACATAAACCAAAGGCCTGGAAATAATTATCAGAATAATTATCAACCGCCAAGACCGATTTACAATCAAAACCAGAATTATAACCGAAATATTCCATACAACAACCAACAAGGTCCTAGCAATCAACAAGTATCCAATAATACTTACAATCAGCAAAGACCGAATTTTCAAAACAAACCACCACAACAAACCGATGATAAAAAGCCGAATTTAGAAGATATGATGACGAAGCTAGTTGAAACTCAAACGCAGTTTTTCACATCTCAAAAACAAACTAATGAACAAAATGCTCAAGCATTTAGAAATCAACAAGCTTCTATTCAAAATCTAGAACAAGAAGTAAGTAACCTAGCAAGGTTAATAGGTGAAAGAAAACCGGGAAGTTTACCTAGTGATACAAATGCTAACCCCCGGAATGAAACAGCTAAAGCTATTACCACAAGAAGTGGTACAACACTTAAATCACCTGAAATACCTGTAACTTCTGATGAAACTATTCCTACTCCACAAGAACCACAACCTGATCAAGATAAGGAAAAAGAACCGGTAGTTGAAAAGGTTAATGAAGATAACACAGTTAAGGATAAACCTTATGTTAAACCATACCAACCACCACTTCCTTACCCGAGTAAAATGAAGAAAGAAAAACTTGAAGCCGAGCAATCCAAATTCTTGGATATGTTTAAACAGATAAATGTAAATCTTCCTTTCATTGATGTGATTTCAGGAATGCCTAGATATGCTAAATTCTTGAAAGATCTAATCTCAAATAGAAAGAAAATGGAAGAACTCTCGGCTGTTACTATGAATGCTAATTGTTCAGCAGTGCTGTTGAATAAGATACCAGAAAAACTATCTGATCCAGGAAGTTTCACAATTCCATGTTTTCTGGGTAGTCTTAGTTCAATAGAAGCATTGGCAGACTTAGGTGCTAGTATAAATCTAATGCCGTATTCACTATACGCTAAACTAGACCTTGGAGAATTGAAACCAACAAGAATAAGCATACAACTAGCCGATAGATCAATAAAATATCCTAGAGGGATAATGGAGAACATGTTAGTTAAAGTTGGTACTTTAGTATTTCCAGTAGATTTTGTTGTTTTGGACATGGAAGAAGATTCTCAAGTTCCTCTCATATTAGGAAGACCATTCTTAAACACGGCTAAAGCAATGATAGACGTGTTCGGTAAGAAACTGACCCTAAGTATAGAGGATGAGAGTGTTACCTTTTCAGTTGATAGAGCAATGCAACAACCACAATCTGCAGATGATACATGTTATTATATTCAAACTATAGATGCACATGCAGAATTATTAGAAGAATTTCCAGAATTACAAGGAACAGGAGAATGTTCTTTAGGAGAAGGTAATGAACCAATTGATGAAGCTGAAATGTTAGCTACACTTATAGCTAATGGATATGAACCAACAACAGAAGAAATACAAATGCTAAAAGAAGAAGACAGATATCGATATAAATCATCGATAGAAGAACCTCCGAAATTAGAGTTAAAGCCACTTCCAAATCATTTGGAATACGCTTATTTACATGGTGAATCTGAATTACCTATAATAATATCGTCTTCTCTTACTGAAAATGAGAAATCACAACTCATTTCTGTGTTGAAAGCTCATAAACCAGCCATTGCATGGAAGATTCATGATATTAAAGGAATAAGTCCTTCGTATTGCACACATAAAATCCTTATGGAAGAAGGTCATAAAACGTATGTGCAACGCCAACGAAGACTAAATCCTAATATGCAAGATGTAGTTAAGAAAGAGATTATTAAACTGCTAGATGCAGGTTTGATATATCCAATTTCTGATAGTCCATGGGTAAGCCCGGTTTAATGCGTACCTAAGAAGGGTGGCATGACTGTCATCACAAATGAGAAAAATGAGCTTATTCCTACTAGGACTGTAACAGGATGGCGTGTATGTATTGATTATAGAAAATTAAATGACGCCACCAGAAAAGATCACTTTCCCTTACCTTTCATAGATCAAATGTTGGAAAGATTAGCCGGAAATAGTTACTATTGTTTTCTAGATGGATTTTCCGGATATTTTCAAATTCCAATAGCACCCGAAGATCAAGAAAAAACCACATTCACGTGCCCTTATGGTACGTTTGCTTACAAACGCATGCCATTTGGACTTTGCAACGCCCCTGCAACCTTTCAAAGGTGTATGATGGCGATTTTTCACGACATGATAGAAGAATGCATGGAAGTATTCATGGATGACTTTTCAGTCTTCGGTGATACATTTAAATCATGTCTAGTTAATCTGGAACGAATGCTAATTAGATGCGAAAAATCAAATCTAGTACTTAATTGGGAGAAATGCCATTTCATGGTTAAAGAAGGCATCGTTCTTGGACATAAAATTTCAAAAGAAGGAATTGAAGTGGATAGAGCTAAAGTAGATGTAATTGCTAAACTTCCACATCCCACCAATGTTAGAGGAGTTAGGAGTTTTCTAGGGCATGCCGGTTTTTACCGACGTTTCATAAAAGATTTTTCTAAAATTGCCACTCCTATGAATAAACTCCTAGAAAAGGATGCGCCATTCATCTTTTCAGATGAGTGTATCAAATCTTTTAATATTCTTAAAGAAAAACTCACTAATGCGCCGATCATGATAACACCAAATTGGAATCTACCATTTGAACTAATGTGCGATGCAAGTGATTTTGCAATGGGAGCCGTTTTAGGACAAAGGATTGAAAAACGATTTCAACCTATATATTATGCTAGCAAGACATTACAAGGAGCACAAACGAACTATACAACTACTGAAAAAGAACTCCTTGCTATTGTCTTTGCTTTTGACAAATTTCGATCATATCTCGTTCTAGCAAAAACGGTGGTCTATACCGACCATTCTGCTCTTAGATACCTATTTTCAAAACAAGATGCTAAACCAAGATTAATCCGTTGGATCTTACTCTTACAAGAGTTTGATATTGAAATCCGAGATAAAAGAGGAGCAGAAAATCTCGCCGCTGATCATCTTTCTCGTCTTGAAAATCCCGAATTAGAAGTTCTAAATGAATCGGCCATACAAGACAACTTTCCTGATGAATATCTATTGAAGATAGATTATAAAGAAATCCCATGGTTTGCAGACTATGCAAACTACTTAGTTTGTGGATTCCTTGAAAAAGGATTATCGTACCAAAGACGAAAGAAATTCTTCAGTGATATAAAACACTATTTCTGGGAAGATCCACATTTGTTTAAAAGTTGTCCCGATGGAATAATACGCCGATGTGTATTTGGAGATGAAGCTAGTAAAATTTTAAACCATTGTCACACAGGACCAACAGGAGGGCATTATGGGCCTCAACTAACAGCAAGAAAAATTTATGAAGCTGGATTCTATTGGCCTACAATTTACAAAGACGCACACCTTCTTTGCAAATCCTGTGATGCATGTCAAAGGGCCGGAAGAATAAGTCAACGTGATGAAATGCCACAAAATGTCATCCAAGTATGTGAAGTATTTGACATTTGGGGTATTGACTTTATGGGTCCATTTCCAAAATCTCATAATAATCTATATATACTCGTAGCCATTGATTATGTATCTAAATGGGCGGAAGCACAAGCTCTCCCAACTAACGATGCACGAGTTGTAGTCAACTTTTTAAAACGTCTTTTTGCAAGGTTTGGAACACCGAAAGCTTTAATAAGTGATCGGGGTACTCATTTCTGTAATAATCAACTTGAGAAAATTCTTAAAAGATATGGAGTAACTCATAAAATCTCCACCGCATATCATCCACAAACAAGTGGACAAGTTGAAAATACCAACCGAGCTTTAAAACGTATTCTAGAGAAAACCGTATGATCAAATCCGAAGGAATGGTCCATTAAATTGGAGGATGCACTCTGGGCTTTTAGAACAGCCTACAAAACTCCAATTGGAACCACACCTTTTAGACTTGTGTATGGAAAAGCATGTCATCTTCCAGTAGAAATTGAACACAAAGCATTTTGGGCTTTGAAGACATGTAATCTTGATTTACATGAAGCCGGACGTCTACGATTAAGTCAACTAAACGAATTAGAAGAATTAAGACATGAAGCATACGAAAATTCGTTAATCTATAAAGAAAGAACGAAGAAATGGCATGATAAAAGAATCAGAAGTTCAAAAGAATTTAAAGAAGGAGACAGAGTTCTTCTTTTCAATTCACGATTCAAGCTATTTCCTGGAAAATTGAAATCAAGATGGTCTGGACCATTCATAGTCAAAAGAGTTTTCCCATACGGAACGATAGAATTAATAAATTCAAATGGGATTGAATTTAAAGTTAATGGTCACAGAGTTAAACATTACATACATGGTCCGATGGAAGTCGACAATGAAGTTAATCACAATTTCGACACCACAGCTAACTAAGTGTGGGGAGAATCAAGTCTTTAAAGGATAATATATATTTCTGTTAGAGTTAGATTGTCTGTTTTCGTGTAGTTCTCGAAAATGGAACACGTATGGTCTTTCCCTAGCAGACCCTAAAGAACTAGTCTTCTCCCCCCATTCTGAATTTTTATTTTTTTAGGTTTTTACGAAATGAAGACTGCCTGTGAACTAAACCATGGTCTAATGCTACACGCTTTGATCACTAAACGTAATAATGACATACTACCGAGTGAATTAGTATCAGTAATCAGAGAAAGAATGGACGGAGTTAGAAAAGGATCCAGATGCGAAGATAATAAGTTACAATTTGGTAAAGGAAAATCAAAATCCGCAGCGAAAAGAAGAGCCGACACCTAGAACGATGTCACAAATGCGGAAAATGGTCACATGGAGGTAAATGTTCAAATAATCAAACCTATTCAAATACCGAATTTGTTACTTTATGCAGAGACGGACCGTTCATATGTTTAGAAGAAAAGACAATGAATGCTCGAGGTTACGCCTATGCAGCCATGGAAAACCAATTAAACCGACTATCTTATGAATATAATAGATCATATAACTAAGAAATCTATTTCACAGGTATGTCTGTACAGTTTTTAGTTTTTATTTTTATTTTTAACCTTTTGATAATAAACGCTAATTTGTTCGCTAAAAAGTATTAAATTGGTATTGAATAAAATTAGGTTTGGCGACCGAAATTATTGATATCGTTCAAAAATTTATTACATCACTGCGAAATTTAACGTTTATTCTTAAGGTATAAATATCTTTAATCAATCAACCCAAAATATTTGAAAAATTCGTCACGAGTTAAATTAGGTCTTGGAACCGAAATTACTTTACCGAAAAGAGGGGCGCATATTTTTGATAATATTTGATTGATTAAAGTGGGATAAAAAGACAAAAAGATTTTTAATTTTATTTTTTTTTACCATGTTTTTAAAATTAATATTTAAATCTTAAGTTAATATTGTAAACTTTGTAAAAACAATATATTTAAAATTGTAAATATTTGAAAAATTAATATAAGTTTGGTGTGAATTTATAATATAAATTTTTAAAATAAGTTTGGTGTGAATTTATAATATGAATTTTTAAATTAAGTCTGGTGTGAATTTTTAAAATATGAATTTTTAATTTTATGCATTTCAAATTTTGAGTTTGGTGTGAATTTTTAATATTAATTTTGAATTTTATATTTAAGTTGTGTGAATTTAAAAACAAAAATTTACTCTATCTCATTAAGTTAAGAATATGATTTTTAAAATTCGTCGTAAGTTGAAGACTAGGTCTTTGAACCGAAATTGCTTTACCCGAGGGAGGGACGAGAACTTTTATTATCATTATTTTTAATCTTTTTGATTTAGAGTATGCCAAAAACATTGAAAAAACCCAAAAATCTAAGCTTTTAAAACAATCGCTTGAAAATGACAAAATTTTAAAATTTTGTCGAGGGGCGGACTAGGGCATCGTCCCGAAACGACCTCGTCTTAAAAAGAAACAAAATTTTTAAAATTTTATTAAATTTTATGTTTTAAAAGTATAAGGTTTTTATTAAAAAAAAAAAAAAAAAAAAAAAAAAAAAAAAAAAAAAACCCTGGAAAATACCCCCATGCGAGTCGCATGGCGATGGGCAGGAAACCATGCGACTCGCATGGGAGCCAAAAACTGGTCAGGTTCAAAAAAAAACTCAGCCGATCTGTTTTTCTTTCACAAATACACACACATATACGAAAACCTCCCAAACTCTCTCAATTTTTCACCAATTTTCACCAAATTTCTTGCAAAAATTTCACAATAATCATGCCTAGATTCAGTAGTCTCAACCCCTTCAGGAGAAAGGTAAAGATTTCACCCCTAATCTCTTTAAATTCGAATTTTTGTGTTCTTGAGCTAGAAATTTTATATTTTGATTTTGTTAAATTTAGGTGTAATTAGAGCTAAATTGTTGTTATATTATGCATGTATATCCTAGATAGAAGCTATTTAGCATGAATTGAAGCTAAAAACTTCAAATTTTTAAGAATCTAGGGTTTGTGTTCTTGAGCAATTTGGGGCTTTTTGATATAAACAGGTTATGGCCGATTTTTGTCATGAATTGTTGCTAAATTAAGTAGTGTAACATGTTTAGGTAGTTAATTGATCCAAACTTTGAGCCTAAACATGTTTTTGAGAATTAAAGTGGACTTTTTAAGTCTAAAAATTCATGAACTTGGATAATTTGATATAAAGGCCATTTGAAACTTGTTTCATTGCTAATAGTGATTATTTTGGCATGTTATTTGAGATAAATGCTTATGAACTTGATGTACATTTTTCGTATATGCTTATTTGACAAAGTGTAGACTTGACAAAAATATGAAAATGAGCACTAGTTTGATTTGAATGCCATGTATCAAGTGTTTAATTGTTATAATAATTATTGTTGACATGTTTAAGAGTTTAAATGTGATAAAACATTGTACACATTTTCGTATGTAAAAGTATATTATTGTTATTTTTAGGAAAATGTGTATAAAACGTGTTATGAATTGAACATGTCATCATAATTGTTTCAAGATTTTGCTAACACTAATACATATTTGGATGCACAAATTTTGTGTTTAATGTGTTTTGCAGAGAAATACAGATACGGATGGTGCATCATCGTCCAGACAACCAGAGCCCGAACCGGAAATGTTTCATGAACAAGAACAACATATGCAACAAGAAGAAGAAGAACATGAGGAGCAACATATTCCTTATCACGATCAAGATCAATTATTCATGAATCAGTTTCGTCAATTCGCTCCACATCAAATGATTCTGAGTTTAGACATTAATGAAGATCAGTTACACCCAAATCTGAGATTTGATCGATGTTGGATAGAGTATCCAGATTATCAAAAGAACATGCACATTCTCTACTTTAAGGTTGTTGAAATGCCAAGGGCAATTGACTGGGTACCTTTGGAAACAGTTGACCTTGCCGAACCGATTCGGGAATTATTGGTGCAAAGGTATGGAAATTCTCAGTTTAACGATTGGATGCGCCTATTTTCCATTCGTAGAACCATATATAGGGAATGGTGTATAGAATTACTTAGTACTATTAAGTTAAACAGTGATGTTAGGAGGATAGATGATAGAAGCTTTATTAGATTTCTGTTAGGTGGACGCATGTACAGAATGTCCATGATAGATTTAGCCAGGGCCTTACAGATTTACACCCCTGCTGAACTTTTGAGCCCCGACTGTAATAGCCTGATTGCCCAAGGAGAAAGGGTAGATAGGGAATTTGATATTAACGCCGTCTGGAGGCGTATGTCCCACTTTAATGAATTTCACGCCAGTGGAAATCATACATACTTAGATATAGACAGAGCTGAACTCCGGGTGATTCATAGATTCTTAGCAAACACAATTACACAAAGGGGTAGGAATAAGGAGAAATTGACCGTAAACGATTTGTTCTACCTCAAGTGTATTAGAGACCCGAGGAGTTTCGTTAACATTCCCTATTGTGTTGGTTATTATCTCGCTAATGTAGTTTCGGGGATGAAATCGGGGAGTATTATAGGTGGTGGTATTTTCATTACTCTCATTGGAGAGTATTTAGGTGTGGATAAGCACTAAGGGGGTCCAATGAACGAAATAGAGGACGAAGGTGAAACTATAAGTTCAAACCTTTATCACGGTGCAAGGGTATTATTGATGAGACGTGGTCGGGTACATCGATACGAGGGACCTCAGTGACAGGTAGAAAGAGGTTCGGATGACGAGATGGAGGAGGCGAACAACATTATAGGAGTTGTTCGGGAGACTGCTCTTGATTTAGGCGTTCGTATGGAGGATGAATACATGACGAACTATGATAGGCATATGCAGTACGAGGCATGGCAACGTCGGAATGACTACGAGCATTCCCGGCAACGAGAGCATGGCCGATGGGATTATCATCAGCGCCAAATTATAAGCCAGTTGCAGCCTGGCGAGATGTATTATCCGACCCGACCCGCATACTATCCCGCACATCAGCCAGAAATGAGACCACCCTATGATTCATATGATTATGACGCAGCATACCAGTTCTGTAACGACCCGCACTTTTTCGATCATACTATACTTATAAGATTAATATTTACATAAATTAAACCTTGCCAACATGATAAGCAATCCAAATTGTCGAGACTGATATTTCCGAAAAGAGTTTTACACAACGTTTGACCGTCTAGTTTGACCGATGATATCACGAACTATACAATATATGATAATTATACGTTTGTGTATATAAATGTATATATACATATTTAACATGATTAATAAATGTTTTAATATCTCATTTTGTATTAATAACAACAAGTTATATGTGTATTTTGAAACTACTAACTTAAGTTTTCAAAACGATAACTATACGTAACGTTATTTGACATAAATACTTAAGACATATAATGTTTATACATATATTGTATAAGTAATGTATTTAATCACTTTTAAAGACTTAAATACATAAAACCATATAAGTGTATTCACAAAAGATAGCTATATTTGAATCCTCATTCCATTTTTCACAAAATTTCTATACGTATACCTAGAGTATTTGTACTCGTATCATACCAAGCTCCTATACGTATTTACTAATAGTAAATACACATCAAAATCACCACCTAACCAGCCATTATTCATGCCATGAGGGCTAGGTAATTACTTTTGGAAGCTTATTGACTAATTACATAAGATAACAAACTAAATTTTGTCCATGTCTACCTTAAGAACACGTTTTTAAGGAGCCTCATGTATCATCACTTTGATTCAACTTTCTCTTCCATTTTTCTAGCAAAACACACACTCTTCCATAACCCTTAAACCCCTTAATCATCTCAGCTCACATTTATGAAGATCTAGCTTCAAAAACACTACTAAAACACCATAAGAAAACCATACAAAAACACTTCAAGAAAACCCTCCAAGAACACCAACTTACTTCCAATCTTTCATCCACCTCTAGTACCCTTTAGATTCTAGCTTCTTACTTCTCTTTTACAGCAACTTCATCCAAGGAACTTGAGGTAGAATCTATGTTCATAACCTTATTCGATTCATATATATATATCTATCATATTTTGTGGTATACAAGTTTAACAACAAGAACATAGTTTGAATGTTTTCAAACTTGTTTGCAAACTAAATAGATCCTTCTAACTTAACTTTTAAAATACTTCAAGACATGTAACATAACTTATTTATAAGTTAATTTAACAAGGTAAAACTTGGTTTTTCAAAGTATAAGTATTTTTGGAAAAATGGTCATTAAATGATTTTGTTGTAACAAAAATGTTTAATTTCATATGTTTCACTAATGTTTTACTTATGCCGTATGATTTTGAATACAAACCAAGGTATTTACAGTTCATAGTCTTAAAGAAGAACTCGATCCAAGAAGATGGCAATTTGAATCAACGAAAACGGATTTGTAACGAAGAAACTATGACCGAAACAAAATTGGTTATCCTAGATCATTTCAAATACGGGATCAATTGGAAAAAAATGATATAAATCACATATTTCTAAGATAACATGATATTTTATATATATGTACTTATAATTCAATTTTATATGGTTCAGGATCACCCGTAAACAACACGAGAAGATTAATCATAAGATCCCATGATTGTACGCAACACGTCATTTGACAACACCGGTACCATGGGTCAAGATTAATCTCGACCAATACATATACGATGGGGTTTTATTTATTTTGTTGGGGGTTTTATTTATTTCATTGCGGGTATATTAAACATCTAAAAATGAACCATTAAAATTGAATTACTAACATCGGACTGCTAACTACGGACTAAGGAATTATTCAAAGTATTAAAAGTATAACAAGTATATATTTATAACGTTTGTTTAAAAATGAAAACATATTGATATATTATATATGGATAGGTTCGTGATATCAACCGGAAGACCGAGTCAAATTATTTATATCATCAAGACAAGAGTGAGTATATAGTCCCACTTTTAAACTCTAAATATTTCGGGATGAGAATACATGTATTTTATGGTTTTACGTTATGGACACAAGTAACTGAAAAATATATTCTACGTTGAGTTGTACCACTGGCATACTTCCCTGTAGCTTGGTAACTAATATTTACAGCGGTATTGTAAACGCGAATCCTGTTGATAGATCTATCGGGCCTGACAACCCCAACCGGACTGGACGGCCAGTATTCAACGGTTGCACAGTACTTCGTTTCGTGACTACACTTGGTACGGTGTAGTAAGATTTCATAATAAAGGGAATATGCGACGTGATTAAATGTTAAGTATGGTTACCAAGTGCTCAACCACTTAGAATATTTTTATTAAACTGTTTATATACGAAATCTTGTGGTCTATATATATATTGCTGCCGGCATTAAACCTATATCTCACCAACTTTATGTTGACCTTTTAAAACATGTCTATTCTCAGGTGATTTCTAAAGCTTCCGCTGCATCATGTTGGATCTAACCAGGATCTTGCGTACGCATGTTTGTGTCAAAAATAAAACTGCATATCCGAGATGTTGTATTGTAAAATATGCTAGAAACCGTGTTGTTGTCATCATTTGTAAAGTTTGTAAGTCGAAGATTATCGCTAAACGTTAATCTTCTTTTTATTGTCTTAAGCTTGTAACAAAAATAATGGTTATGGTTTGCAATGTATAATATATGCAGTTTTCTTTCAAAAATGTCTCATATAGAGGTCAATACCTCGCAATGAAATCATACGTTATCTAACGCGTTCTTATGGTTAAGGACGGGTTATGACATGTGGTATCAGAGCGTTGGTCTTAGCGAACCAGGTTTGCATTAGTGTGTCTAACCAAGAAGTCGTTAGGATACATTAGTAAAGTCTGGACTTTGACCGGGTCTGATTTTAAAAACCATTGCTTATCACTGTTGGTTAAAAATTTATATGTAAATATTATGTAAGTACTAATGGGTTAGTTGTTATGTGATAGATGTCGGGCTCGAAACTTATTATCACATTCAGCGACTCCGAATCAGAACCTTCAGATTGTGTTTCAGTCATTAACATATCCGATGACGAAAGTGGTATTTTTGGGGAAGACTCACAATTTCCGGATGAACCAACTATAGAAATATCGGAAAGTGAACCCGAGGAGGAAAGTGAACCCGAAGAGGAAAGTGAACCCGAAGAAGAAAGTGAACCCGAGGAAGAAATACTAGAAATTACGAAAGAAAAATTCGATCAAGGAAAGAAACGAAAAGCGAATGAATTAGAAAATTCAAATCCCGAACTTAGTAAGAATGACGTGGCACCAATTCCACTCAACACTACCACCCCTATTCCCGCTATTCCTATTAGTGCTATCCCCGCATCTAGTTCTTCGGCTCCTCAGCCAAAACGTAGGGTGACAGCTAGGATTCGCGTTGGGGGATTCCCTGGACATAAATGTTTTGGGAAATAGACCAAATGATGCGCTACCGTATTAAACCATGGAATCACATAATGTTTTGTATAATATTATTAGTGTGGTTTGTTTAAAGTTTGATGTAAGCATATGTAAAATAGCGAAGTATGAAATGCAATAATTTTCCATGGTTAAGTATTATTTAGATTGTAGTAATTAATTCTGTACTAAGCTATTAAGTATGAACATTAACGGGTAGGTACTACCCAAGATATAATTATAAAACGCTAATAAGAAGAAAAGGCTTTTATAATAATACCTGGTTCATATTATTAACAAGCTATAAATGTACTATAAATACACACTACATCTATAATAATCCATGTGAATAATTATTTTCTTTCATTAGGAGATGGCGCGATTGAACCGAATGACGGAACAAGAAGTCGAGAACTTCATCAACCAGCGAGTCAACGATAGAATGCTATGGGTCGAAGCTGCAAGAGCTACTGCAGTTAATCCAAATCCTCGTGTAGGATGCTCCTACAAGACGTTTCAAGCTTGCAAACCTTCATCATTCAGTGGAACGGAAGGACCTATCGGTTTAACCCGATGGATAGAAAAGATGGAGACGGTGTTCAAAATCAGCGGTTGTGATGAAAAAGACATGACCAAGTATGCATCGTGCACTTTACAAGATAGTGCACTCACATGGTGGAAGAATTATGTGAAGGCGGTAGGAGGAGATGTAGCTTATGATACTCCATGGGAAGAATTCAAAGCAATGATAATCACCGAGTATTGTCCAAGAAATGAGATTATTAAGTTAGAAGATGAGTTACGAAGTTTGAAGGTGGTTGGTACTGAAATCACCAACTACAATCAGCGATTCATGGAATTGGTTTTACTATGTCCTGAATTGGTTCCAACCGAAGCACGGAAGATTGAAATGTACAAAGGTGGTTTGCCCAAAAAGGTCAAGGCAAACGTTACGGCGTCGAAACCTAAGACAATTCATGAAGCTATAACCATGGCGAACGAGCTAATGGATCAGGTCATTTTGGACAAGAAAGCATTCAATACTGAGGTGAAGGTATTGGGGAACAAGAAAAAGTGGAATGGAGGTTATGATCGAGGTAACCAACAACAACCTTATAAGAAACAAGAAACCACGAAAGGTGCGGGTAGCGGTTCAGGTTTTGGTTACAAAGGACAAAGTCCTTTATGCAACCGTTGTCACAAACATCACTTTGGTTACTGTAGTGTGTTGTGCACCAAATGCAATCGACAGGGACATCTTGCTGAAGATTGTAAGGCTCTCGTTACAAATGCAAATGGTAACAAGACTCCTGCCACCAACGCAAATAGAACTGCTTTGGCTAACATTACTTGTTTTGGGTGTGGAAAACAAGGTCATTATAAGAGCCAGTGCCCGAATCAGAATGGCGGACCTGCACGTGGAAGAGCGTTTGTTATTAATGCTAGAGAGGCACGAGAAGACCCGGAGCTTGTTACGGGTACGTTTACCATTAATAACTTATCAGCATCTATTTTATTTGATACTGGCGCCGATAGAAGTTACGTGTGTATAAATTTTTACACTAAATTGAATTGTTCATCAGTACCTCTAGATGCTAAGTACTTGATTGAGTTAGCTAATGGTAAACTAATTAAAGCCGATAAAATTTGTCGTGGTTGTGAAATAAATCTAGCCGGAGAAATGTTTAAAATCGACTTAATACCCGTAGAATTAGGAGGTTTTGATGTAATAGTCGGCATGGACTGGATGTCCAAAATAGGAGCGGAAGTTGTTTGTGCCAAGAAGGCAATTCGTATTCCTGGTAAGGATAAAATACCGGTGATGATTTATGGAGAGAAGGGTAATTCAAAACTAAAACTCATTAGCTGTTTGAAAGCCAAGAAGTGTTTAGAAAAGGGATGTTACGCTATTTTAGCACATGTTAATAAAGTCGAAAAGAAAGAAAAGTGTATCAACGACGTGCCTGTGGCAAGAGATTTTCCTGAAGTTTTTCCGGAAGAATTGCCGGGATTACCTCCATTTAGATCGGTAGAATTTCAAATAGATTTAGTACCAGGAGCTGCACCAGTGGCTCGTGCTCCATATAGACTTGCACCGTCCGAGTTAAAAGAACTTCAAAGTCAGTTAAAAGAATTACTGGACCGTGGATTCATACGACCGAGTACTTCACCGTGGGGAGCTCCAATTTTGTTTGTTAAGAAGAAAGATGGATCTTTTAGGATGTGTATAGACTATCGTGAATTAAATAAGTTAACTATCAAGAATCGGTATCCACTACCGAGAATTGATGACTTATTTGATCAATTGCAAGGATCATGTGTGTATTCGAAAATCGACTTAAGATCGGGCTATCATCAACTACGCGTCAAAGAAGAGGACATTCCGAAAACTGCTTTTCGGACACGTTATGGTCATTACGAATTTTTGGTTATGCCGTTTGGATTGACGAATGCGCCAGCTGTATTCATGGACCTCATGAATCGAGTTTGTAGTCCGTATTTAGATAAGTTTGTTATCGTTTTCATTGATGATATTCTTATCTATTCCAAGAGTGAGCAAGAGCATGAAGAGCATTTAAGGTTGATACTAGAGTTGTTGAGAAAAGAACAACTTTATGCTAAATTTTCTAAGTGTGCTTTCTGGTTGAAAGAAGTGCAATTTCTTGGTCACGTTGTTAATAGCGAAGGAATTCAGGTTGATCCAGCAAAAACTGAAGCTATTGAAAAATGGGAGACTCCTAAGACACCAACGCAGATACGCCAATTTTTGGGTTTAGCCGGTTATTATAGAAGGTTTATTCAAGATTTTTCCCGAATAGCTAAACCGTTGACAGCGTTAACGCAAAAAGGGAAGAAATATGAATGGACCTCGGAGCAGGAGAACGCATTTCAATTACTGAAGAAGAAGTTAACTACGGCGCCTATTTTATCGTTACCAGAAGGGAACAATGATTTTGAAATATATTGTGACGCTTCGCGACAAGGTTTTGGTTGTGTTCTTATGCAACGGAAGAAAGTTATTGCATTTGCATCAAGACAATTGAAGATTCACGAGCGAAATTATACGACGCATGATCTAGAATTGGGAGCAGTCGTGTTTGCATTGAAGATGTGGAGACACTACTTGTATGGGGTTAAATTCACTGTGTTTACTGATCATAAAAGCCTTCAACATATTTTTGATCAGAAACAATTGAACATGAGGCAACGTAGGTGGGTCGAGTTAATAAACGACTATGATTGTGAAATTCGTTATCATCCCGGAAAGGCGAACGTGGTGGCCGATGCTTTAAGCAGAAAGGAACGAGAACCAATTCGAGTTCGAGCAATGAATATAAAAATTCGCATGAATCTCAACTCACAAATCAAAGAAGTTCAACGAGAAGCACTTACTAAAGAAAACAAAGGAAATGAAATAATGAAGAAGTATGAGAAGCAACTCGTTATGCGGGAAGATGGAATTCGATATTTTGCAAATCGTATTTGGGTACCGAAGTTGGGTGGATTAAGGAAGTTGATATTGAACGAGGCACATAAGACAAGATATTCGATACATCCTGGAGTTGGAAAGATGTACCAAGATCTTAAGACGCATTATTGGTGGCCTAATTTGAAGACAGACGTTGCAACATATGTTGGGGAATGTTTAACTTGTTCCAAAGTCAAAGCAGAACACCAGAAGCCGTCAGGGTTACTTCAACAACCAGAAATTCCAGAATGGAAATGGGACGGTATTACCATGGATTTCATCACGAAGTTACCAAAGACTGCCTGGGGATACGACACCATTTGGGTGATTGTTGATCGTCTCACCAAGTCTGCACATTTCTTACCTATAAAGGAAACAGATAGAATGGAGAAACTATTACGATTGTATATAAAGGAAGTTGTTTCAAGGCATGGAATACCTATTTCCATTATATCCGATCGTGATAGTAGATTTACCTCAAAATTCTGGCAATCACTACAGGAGGCACTAGGAACTCGTTTGGATATGAGTACCGCATATCATCCACAAACCGATGGACAGAGTGAGAGAACGATTCAGACTCTCGAAGACATGCTCAGGGCATGTGTGATCGATTTTGGAAACGGATGGGATAAATATCTACCGTTAGCAGAATTCTCGTATAATAATAGTTATCATGCGAGCATTGGAGCTGCGCCATTTGAAGCATTGTACGGAAGGAAGTGTAGATCTCCTATCTGTTGGAATGAAGTAGGAGATCGACAATTAACTGGTCCCGAGATCATACATGAAACGACTGAGAAGATAGTGCAAATCAAGGAGAGATTAAAAACAGCCCGCAGTCGCCAAAAGAGCTACGCCGATGTCCGAAGGAAACCATTAGAGTTTCAGGTCGGGGACATGGTTATGCTAAAGGTGTCACCTTGGAAAGGTGTGATACGTTTCGGCAAAAGGGGTAAACTAAACCCAAGGTACGTAGGCCCGTTCAAGATCATCGAACGCATTGGACCGGTAGCTTATCGACTCGAGTTACCGCAACAACTCGCCGGAGTACATAATACCTTTCACGTCTCAAACCTTAAGAAGTGTCTTGCAAAGGAAGACCTCACCATTCCTCTTGAAGAAATCCATGTCGACGAGAAACTACAATTCGTCGAAGAACCAATTGAAATCATGGACCGTGAAGTTAAACAGCTCAAACAGAGCAATATACCGATTGTTAAGGTTCGTTGGAATGCTAGAAGAGGTCCCGAGTTTACTTGGGAACGCGAGGATCAGATGAAACGAAAGTATCCGCACTTGTTTCTCGATGACGCAAAATAGGTACAATTTTAAAATTTCGGGACGAAATTTATTTAACGGGGAGGTAATGTAACGACCCGCACTTTTTCGATCATACTATACTTATAAGATTAATATTTACATAAATTAAACCTTGCCAACATGATAAGCAATCCAAATTGTCGAGACTGATATTTCCGAAAAGAGTTTTACACAACGTTTGACCGTCTAGTTTGACCGATGATATCACGAACTATACAATATATGATAATTATACGTTTGTGTATATAAATGTATATATACATATTTAACATGATTAATAAATGTTTTAATATCTCATTTTGTATTAATAACAACAAGTTATATGTGTATTTTGAAACTACTAACTTAAGTTTTCAAAACGATAACTATACGTAACGTTATTTGACATAAATACTTAAGACATATAATGTTTATACATATATTGTATAAGTAATGTATTTAATCACTTTTAAAGACTTAAATACATAAAACCATATAAGTGTATTCACAAAAGATAGCTATATTTGAATCCTCATTCCATTTTTCACAAAATTTCTATACGTATACCTAGAGTATTTGTACTCGTATCATACCAAGCTCCTATACGTATTTACTAATAGTAAATACACATCAAAATCACCACCTAACCAGCCATTATTCATGCCATGAGGGCTAGGTAATTACTTTTGGAAGCTTATTGACTAATTACATAAGATAACAAACTAAATTTTGTCCATGTCTACCTTAAGAACACGTTTTTAAGGAGCCTCATGTATCATCACTTTGATTCAACTTTCTCTTCCATTTTTCTAGCAAAACACACACTCTTCCATAACCCTTAAACCCCTTAATCATCTCAGCTCACATTTATGAAGATCTAGCTTCAAAAACACTACTAAAACACCATAAGAAAACCATACAAAAACACTTCAAGAAAACCCTCCAAGAACACCAACTTACTTCCAATCTTTCATCCACCTCTAGTACCCTTTAGATTCTAGCTTCTTACTTCTCTTTTACAGCAACTTCATCCAAGGAACTTGAGGTAGAATCTATGTTCATAACCTTATTCGATTCATATATATATATCTATCATATTTTGTGGTATACAAGTTTAACAACAAGAACATAGTTTGAATGTTTTCAAACTTGTTTGCAAACTAAATAGATCCTTCTAACTTAACTTTTAAAATACTTCAAGACATGTAACATAACTTATTTATAAGTTAATTTAACAAGGTAAAACTTGGTTTTTCAAAGTATAAGTATTTTTGGAAAAATGGTCATTAAATGATTTTGTTGTAACAAAAATGTTTAATTTCATATGTTTCACTAATGTTTTACTTATGCCGTATGATTTTGAATACAAACCAAGGTATTTACAGTTCATAGTCTTAAAGAAGAACTCGATCCAAGAAGATGGCAATTTGAATCAACGAAAACGGATTTGTAACGAAGAAACTATGACCGAAACAAAATTGGTTATCCTAGATCATTTCAAATACGGGATCAATTGGAAAAAAATGATATAAATCACATATTTCTAAGATAACATGATATTTTATATATATGTACTTATAATTCAATTTTATATGGTTCAGGATCACCCGTAAACAACACGAGAAGATTAATCATAAGATCCCATGATTGTACGCAACACGTCATTTGACAACACCGGTACCATGGGTCAAGATTAATCTCGACCAATACATATACGATGGGGTTTTATTTATTTTGTTGGGGGTTTTATTTATTTCATTGCGGGTATATTAAACATCTAAAAATGAACCATTAAAATTGAATTACTAACATCGGACTGCTAACTACGGACTAAGGAATTATTCAAAGTATTAAAAGTATAACAAGTATATATTTATAACGTTTGTTTAAAAATGAAAACATATTGATATATTATATATGGATAGGTTCGTGATATCAACCGGAAGACCGAGTCAAATTATTTATATCATCAAGACAAGAGTGAGTATATAGTCCCACTTTTAAACTCTAAATATTTCGGGATGAGAATACATGTATTTTATGGTTTTACGTTATGGACACAAGTAACTGAAAAATATATTCTACGTTGAGTTGTACCACTGGCATACTTCCCTGTAGCTTGGTAACTAATATTTACAGCGGTATTGTAAACGCGAATCCTGTTGATAGATCTATCGGGCCTGACAACCCCAACCGGACTGGACGGCCAGTATTCAACGGTTGCACAGTACTTCGTTTCGTGACTACACTTGGTACGGTGTAGTAAGATTTCATAATAAAGGGAATATGCGACGTGATTAAATGTTAAGTATGGTTACCAAGTGCTCAACCACTTAGAATATTTTTATTAAACTGTTTATATACGAAATCTTGTGGTCTATATATATATTGCTGCCGGCATTAAACCTATATCTCACCAACTTTATGTTGACCTTTTAAAACATGTCTATTCTCAGGTGATTTCTAAAGCTTCCGCTGCATCATGTTGGATCTAACCAGGATCTTGCGTACGCATGTTTGTGTCAAAAATAAAACTGCATATCCGAGATGTTGTATTGTAAAATATGCTAGAAACCGTGTTGTTGTCATCATTTGTAAAGTTTGTAAGTCGAAGATTATCGCTAAACGTTAATCTTCTTTTTATTGTCTTAAGCTTGTAACAAAAATAATGGTTATGGTTTGCAATGTATAATATATGCAGTTTTCTTTCAAAAATGTCTCATATAGAGGTCAATACCTCGCAATGAAATCATACGTTATCTAACGCGTTCTTATGGTTAAGGACGGGTTATGACATGTGGTATCAGAGCGTTGGTCTTAGCGAACCAGGTTTGCATTAGTGTGTCTAACCAAGAAGTCGTTAGGATACATTAGTAAAGTCTGGACTTTGACCGGGTCTGATTTTAAAAACCATTGCTTATCACTGTTGGTTAAAAATTTATATGTAAATATTATGTAAGTACTAATGGGTTAGTTGTTATGTGATAGATGTCGGGCTCGAAACTTATTATCACATTCAGCGACTCCGAATCAGAACCTTCAGATTGTGTTTCAGTCATTAACATATCCGATGACGAAAGTGGTATTTTTGGGGAAGACTCACAATTTCCGGATGAACCAACTATAGAAATATCGGAAAGTGAACCCGAGGAGGAAAGTGAACCCGAAGAGGAAAGTGAACCCGAAGAAGAAAGTGAACCCGAGGAAGAAATACTAGAAATTACGAAAGAAAAATTCGATCAAGGAAAGAAACGAAAAGCGAATGAATTAGAAAATTCAAATCCCGAACTTAGTAAGAATGACGTGGCACCAATTCCACTCAACACTACCACCCCTATTCCCGCTATTCCTATTAGTGCTATCCCCGCATCTAGTTCTTCGGCTCCTCAGCCAAAACGTAGGGTGACAGCTAGGATTCGCGTTGGGGGATTCCCTGGACATAAATGTTTTGGGAAATAGACCAAATGATGCGCTACCGTATTAAACCATGGAATCACATAATGTTTTGTATAATATTATTAGTGTGGTTTGTTTAAAGTTTGATGTAAGCATATGTAAAATAGCGAAGTATGAAATGCAATAATTTTCCATGGTTAAGTATTATTTAGATTGTAGTAATTAATTCTGTACTAAGCTATTAAGTATGAACATTAACGGGTAGGTACTACCCAAGATATAATTATAAAACGCTAATAAGAAGAAAAGGCTTTTATAATAATACCTGGTTCATATTATTAACAAGCTATAAATGTACTATAAATACACACTACATCTATAATAATCCATGTGAATAATTATTTTCTTTCATTAGGAGATGGCGCGATTGAACCGAATGACGGAACAAGAAGTCGAGAACTTCATCAACCAGCGAGTCAACGATAGAATGCTATGGGTCGAAGCTGCAAGAGCTACTGCAGTTAATCCAAATCCTCGTGTAGGATGCTCCTACAAGACGTTTCAAGCTTGCAAACCTTCATCATTCAGTGGAACGGAAGGACCTATCGGTTTAACCCGATGGATAGAAAAGATGGAGACGGTGTTCAAAATCAGCGGTTGTGATGAAAAAGACATGACCAAGTATGCATCGTGCACTTTACAAGATAGTGCACTCACATGGTGGAAGAATTATGTGAAGGCGGTAGGAGGAGATGTAGCTTATGATACTCCATGGGAAGAATTCAAAGCAATGATAATCACCGAGTATTGTCCAAGGAATGAGATTATTAAGTTAGAAGATGAGTTACGAAGTTTGAAGGTGGTTGGTACTGAAATCACCAACTACAATCAGCGATTCATGGAATTGGTTTTACTATGTCCTGAATTGGTTCCAACCGAAGCACGGAAGATTGAAATGTACAAAGGTGGTTTGCCCAAAAAGGTCAAGGCAAACGTTACGGCGTCGAAACCTAAGACAATTCATGAAGCTATAACCATGGCGAACGAGCTAATGGATCAGGTCATTTTGGACAAGAAAGCATTCAATACTGAGGTGAAGGTATTGGGGAACAAGAAAAAGTGGAATGGAGGTTATGATCGAGGTAACCAACAACAACCTTATAAGAAACAAGAAACCACGAAAGGTGCGGGTAGCGGTTCAGGTTTTGGTTACAAAGGACAAAGTCCTTTATGCAACCGTTGTCACAAACATCACTTTGGTTACTGTAGTGTGTTGTGCACCAAATGCAATCGACAGGGACATCTTGCTGAAGATTGTAAGGCTCTCGTTACAAATGCAAATGGTAACAAGACTCCTGCCACCAACGCAAATAGAACTGCTTTGGCTAACATTACTTGTTTTGGGTGTGGAAAACAAGGTCATTATAAGAGCCAGTGCCCGAATCAGAATGGCGGACCTGCACGTGGAAGAGCGTTTGTTATTAATGCTAGAGAGGCACGAGAAGACCCGGAGCTTGTTACGGGTACGTTTACCATTAATAACTTATCAGCATCTATTTTATTTGATACTGGCGCCGATAGAAGTTACGTGTGTATAAATTTTTACACTAAATTGAATTGTTCATCAGTACCTCTAGATGCTAAGTACTTGATTGAGTTAGCTAATGGTAAACTAATTAAAGCCGATAAAATTTGTCGTGGTTGTGAAATACACTTGGTTACCATTAAAAATACTAGTAAAGCAGTAGTTGTATTAGAATCTAGTGCTCTCTGATAAAAAAGAACAGCCCTAGTCTTATATACTGACTACCCAATTCTAGTAAAATTTTTCAAAATTTTCAATTAAATGAATTCAAAATCATGTTTATACATATTTATGAACGATAAAACTAGGTTTTAACACCGAAATTATTGTTACCTCGGAAAGGACATAAATTGAGAAACAAACTAAAATGTTAAAATTCATTTAAAATGGAATAGAGGACGATAAAAAGGAAAATAAAAGCCAAGTGTGGGAAAATTTACCGAATTATTTTAAACATATATCTGTAACAAATAACTGAAAATACTTTTGCTTTGGACTAAACTAAACTGTTTTACCCAATGAAAGAAAAGAAGAGATGGATCTACACGATGAATCAATTCCATCATTAAAAGGAAGTAAAGTCTTCCGAAAAAGACACGCGCTTCTTGATTTAGGTCATGAAGTTGTCGTTCAGACCAGCTGTAGGTTGACGAAAAATCTAGAAAAGTCATCACTAAAATCAGCTGGAAATCCACGGACCTCAGCATTAAACAGGGTAGCCAAGTGGTCAGATTTATCCTAACCATGAGAAGGATTTATCTCGTACAATGGGGGGCACCATGCAAATTAGCTGGATAAGACTAATGAATCAGATCCCCAGAAAGGATAATCTCCTTAAAGATTAAAAATCAGCTTTTAAGCCTGATATTACTCAATCCTTGAGATTGACCTTAAAGATTGAGAATTCAAACTCATGGAATTCAATGATATCTAAACTCGAGCTTGAACGAGAAAATATTTTGATCAAAAATACAAACCGATTTGTTTTCTGAAAACCCATTTTCAATACGTTCATTACCATTGAACGTAAAATCCTAGGAATTCACCTGGAATTCATTAGGTCACCTGAACTAAATCGGGTGTCAACCGTAAGAACGGTGGTTGCATAGTGGTCAAAGACAGGACCTTGTGCCAGACCGAAAAATCATAGGATGATCTTTACTATTGCTCCTACCAAGGATAGTACTAGCATCCGACACGTAATTAGACCATGAACAAATGCATGTCATTAGACATTGCCTTAACAGTTTCTTGTTCATCGCTTTCCTTTACAACCGGACGGTAGTTTGCCGAAAGGTAATATACAGAACAAGTAAACTGGACGTGTTGCTTTCCAAATACAAGGTTAGCAAGTGGGTGACACAAAACAGTAAGTTTTGAGCTAAAATTTTCAAATCTAAAACCCACCAAACCCACAAAAATATTTTGCAAACACCGGTAAAGGGTTATTCCGGAAAACTTATCTAGGGTAAAAACTAGATTTAATTTTCAAAAGATCAAATGTTTTCATAAAGATCCAATTTCCTTAATGGATCTAAATTTTTATAGTCATGTGGGACTGTAAACCACATCGTTACTACCATTGTTCATACCGCCGTATTGAAATCACTGATGTACAAAGTGTGAAAAATAAAGAAGTGATTCTAGTATTTCAAGACTGTATTGCTTGAGGACAAGCAACGCTCAAGTGTGGGGATATTGATAAGGCTAAAAAGGAACATATATTTTATAGCATTATTCCCCAAGAAAGACAAGATTTTAGTTGGTATTGTTCGATTTACAAGCAATATTCGTTTAAATATTAAAAAGTGAAGACAAAAGGCAGATTCGACAAATTGAAGACAAAAAGGTCCAAAGAGCTAAAAAGTACAAGATACAACTAAAAAGGTTCAAAATATTGATGAGGAACGTCTCAAAATAACAAGAGTACAAGTTATAAGACGCAAAGTACACGATATAAAATAATACGCGAAGACGTCCGAAAATCCGGAACCGGGACCTGAGCCAAGAAGAAACGCCCGACGCAACGGACCAAAAATATCTAGTCTACTATGCACAAGAATATAATATAATATATATATAATTATATATAATTATATATTATATTATATATTATTATTATATTACGTCGGCAAGAAGAAAACAAAGCAATTTGGCTGGATCCAGGGTGGTCATGCGACTCGCATGGCCAGAAGCACAAATCCATGCGAGTCGCATGGAGTGAAATTGCTGGTCAGGTCCTATATAAAGCCAGTTTTCTGCCGAGTTTTAATCATCTTTTTTCTTCCTCTTCATACGTAAAACTTATATTTATATTTATAATTTATATTTTAATTTTAATTTTAATTCTAATAATAAGGGTATGTTAGCGAATGTTGTGAGGGTGTAAGTCGAAATTTTGTCCGTGTAACGCTACGCTATTTTTAATCATTGTAAGTTATGTTCAACCTTTTTACATTAATGTCTCGTAGCTAAGTTATTATTATGCTTATTTAAAACGAAGTAATCATGATGTTGGGCTAATTACTAAAATTGGGTAATTGGGCTTTGTACCATAATTGGGGTTTGGACAAAAGAACGACACTTGTGGAAATTAGACTATGGGCTATTAATGGGCTTTATATTTGTTTAACTAAATGAAAGTTTGTTAATGTTAATATAAAGATTTACAATTGGGCGTCCCTATAAATTACCATATACACTCGATCGGACACGATGGGCGGGGTATTTATATGTACGAATAATCGTTCATTTAACCGGACACGGGAATGGATTAATAGCCACTAGAATAATTAAAACAGGGGTGAAATTACATTCAAGGGTAATTGGTGTAATTGTTAACAAAGTAGTAAAACCTTGGTTTACACGCAGTCGATAACCTGGTGTATTCATCAAACAAAGTATTAAAACCTTGTTACAATTCGAATCCCCAATTAGTTGGAATATTTAACTTCGGGTATAATAATAATTTGACAAGGACACTTGCAATTTATATTTATGACTGATGGACTGTTATGGACAAAAACCAGACGGACATATTAAATAATCCAGGACAAAGGACAATTAACCCATGGGCATAAAACTAAAATCAACACGTCAAACATCATGATTACGGAAGTTTAAATAAGCATAATTCTTTTATTTCATATTTAATTTCCTTTATTTTATATTTAATTGCACTTCTAATTATCGCACTTTTATTTATTGTTATTTTATTTTATCGCACTTTTAATTATCGTACTTTTTAATTATCGCAATTTTATTTTATCGCATTTTTATTATTCGCAATTTCATTATCGTTATTTACTTTACGCTTTAATTTTAGTCTTGTATTTATATTTTACATTAGGTTTTAACTGCGACTAAAGTTTTAAAATCGACAAACCGGTCATTAAACGGTAAAAACCCCCCTTTATAATAATAATATTACTTATATATATATATTTGTATTTTTATAAAAGTAAACTAATATAGCGTTGAGCTTTGTTCAAAGATTTCCCTGTGGAACGAACCGGACTTACTAAAAACTACACTACTGTACGATTAGGTACACTGCCTATAAGTGTTGTAGCAAGGTTTAAGTATATCCATTCTATAAATAAATAAATATCTTGTGTAAAATTGTATCGTATTTAATAGTTTTTCCTAGTAAAATAATAACTATTTTATATACCCCTCGCTTCACATCACCCGATCACAAGAAATACGGGTTAATACACAATAACCCAACCCGATACCAAGAGCATAATCCCGGGGACTACCAAATCCCCCATCCGCGTCCAAATATCCAAAAGCTACCCCCATCGAGCCCAAGCGCTCCTAAGCATCTAGTCTACAACTAGCTAGCTTCATAATCACAATACCTGTAAAAATGTAAACAACGAGAGGGGTAAGCTTAACGCTTAGTGAATGCAATAATTATACACATACATATATAATCTACTTACTTGCAATCACTTACACAATTACCGCATACACGCTAGCAATATAATTAGCATACCATTGCAAAGTATAACGCTAAAATCTCCAATATGCAAGCTAGCACAAACAATAGCATATAACACGAACAATATAATATGCTACGCTACATCACACCAAAAATAGTGATGTTCACAACATCCATTAGTATCCAAAATTTCAAGGCTAGCCCCGCCAATGGTATCGTCAACATCGAACTTAAACCCCATTCGCCCCATTTAATGTGGTATCGTCAACATCGAACTTAAAACCCACATATGAGGTATCGTCAACATCGAACTTTAACCCCTCATCAAAATCACTACAATAGTGGTATGGCATCGTCAACATCGAACTTTAACTCCATACATGAGGTATCGTCAACACCGAACTTTAAACCCTCATCCAACAAACAATAAATGGTATGGCATCGTCAACATCAAACTTTAACTCCATACATTAAATAGCAACTCGCACGAGGATATGGTATCGTCAACATCGAACTTTAAACCCATACCCCACAAGTAAATAAATCATATATATACATATATAATTATTCCACTCACCTCGTGAACTCGAGCATTACAAACCATGCGCGAAATCTTCACCACACGCAACCGAGCAAGATTTTACCTATAATACGCATATAGGTATACACATAATCAACATACAACCCCATTTGGACTCTCGACCCGCCCAAATGAACAAAAAGTGCAAAATACACCCTTTTGCACTTTTAACGCTACCCGAAGGTCCAAAACTAATTAGACTAGTTCCCGCGTTCCCAAAATACCCAAATATGTCAACTTTAACCTCTAAACGCATACTAGCTCGTATTTTACACAAAACCCATTCCATGGTTGACCAAGTTTGACTTTATTGCTAAAACACCAAATTTTAACCTAAAATCACTTCTCGCGAGTAAATACATCAAAAGCATCATTTAACACTTAATAATTACGTTTAACATCCAATTAATCCAAATTAGTGTCATCCTCAATTTTGACCCAATTCAAATTGCTCATTTTGACCAAAGTCATAAAACGCCCCAAAATCACTAACGACTAGTGATTATATTTCCAAGACAACCACTAACACTTAAATCAAGTATTTACCTACTTGATTTACCAAAACTTGACTTAAAACCTAATTTGACACCGAATCAAGCTTACTTGTCCCGAAATACCCATTTGACCCGTTTTGACCTAAATTAGGGTTTACACCCAAAAACCAAGTCAACACAAGTGTTCTAACATTTAACCAACACACGCAAGACCCAAACTCATAATTTCATCACTCGAAACCCATTTTGACACATAAACCCTAATTTTAACCCATTTCAAAATTAGTCAACTCGAATACACCCAAAAGGGTTCCAACGCTTCCAAAATCACTAAACTAAGTGATTACACCCAAAACCAAAGCCTAATCATGGCCAAAATGTCAATCAACCCAAAACCCGCCATGTATCAAAAATAACTAGTTTTCATAAACCCACTTCATCATCTAAATGGGTTTTACAACTAAAAAGCTTAAAACCCTAACTTGAATATCAAATCATAAAGATGAATTTCAAAATTAGAACTTACCACTACAACCAAAACGTAGCCAAGAACGAGATGAACAACTTTAATACCCGGACCTTTGATCGATTCAAGCTTCTTCTTCCCCAAATCTCTAAATCTCTCTCTAGAAATCTCCCTCTCTCTCTAAGATAAGATGAGAGAGTTGTGTGGATGTGAAAATTATCCAAAATTGGACCCCAAACTGATATTAAGGCTACAAATCCGTCCACAAGTAAAAAGACACAAATACCCTTCATTAAAACTCAAAATATCAAGAAAATCACCAAAAATGCGTTTCCAGCTGCAAATTGCGCCCACTGGCCGCAAATTACGGCCAGCAGCAAAAACGGCCGCCCAAAGGTGCCCATTTGGCACCTGAATGGATTTTTGACCCCCAGCCAGCCGCAAATTGCGCCTGGCAGCCGCAATTTTCCTGGCACATTTCTTCCCGGTTTCTGAACTTGTTTTGGCCATAACCTTTTGACCGTAACTCCGTTTTTGGATGAACCAAATATCGTTGGAAACGTAATAAGATTTCCTTTCTAATGGTAAGATTTTGAAATATCAACTCAAACTTTATTTGGGGTCGAAAAGGTACGTACACATCTTGTAACTCAAACAACGTCCAGTTTTCTTCGACATTCGAACAAGAAACATGTACACGCTTGGTACACTTCATGCACTCATCGTACAATCATCTTTATACTATTATACAACCAAGTATGAACATTCTAAAGTTCATCACGTACCTTGGACATGTTATGATGAAAAACGGGATGTTACAGTTTCCGCGTATGTTAAGCGATTGTGGTAGATTTTGGATGTTATGTGCATTGCATGTTCTGGAATGCGTGCACGTGTGTAATTGGTAAATGGAATAATCTTCGAGTTTATGATAATTGTGGTATAAGTCGGATTGGAACGTATGTTTGAGGACCATGGTGTGTGGGTCCGATCGGTTAAGTGACGAGGATCACGAGGACGTGATCGATTCTAAGTGGGGGAGAGTTGTAAGAACCTAATATTTATTGTACATAGAGTAATAATGATGTACATTAAGTATGTGAAGCGTGGAGCAAATTTAAAAGCTGACAGACTGTGCAGACCCTTGTGGGTGCCGCGCAGGGTAAAGGGTGCGCGCCACGCACTCTATCTGGCGACAGATTTCTGTCTTTTTCTATGTAGAGTTAAATGAGGGGCTTTTTGGTCATTTCACTTGGGGACAGATCTGAAGCCATATCAGCTGGTTTGGATCCAACTTTGGATCACTTTCACATCCACAAATACTCTCAACTATCTTAGAGAGAGAGAGAGAGAGTTCTAGAGAGAGAATTGGGGTTTTGGAGAAGAAGAAGCTCGAATTGATCAAAAGCTCGAGTGTTAAAGCTGTTCACCTTGTTCCTAGCTATGTTTTGGTTGTTGTGGTAAGTTCTAATTCCGAATTTCATTGTTTTATTTTGATATTAAAGTTAGGGTTTGAACTTAAATTGTTGAGAAACCCATTTAAACTCATGAAGTGAGTTTAGTGTTGCTAATAATCGGGTTTATTGTTGTTATTGGATGGTTTTGGGCTGGAAACCGACTTGGCCATGATTTAGGACTTGGAATTGGGTTTAATCACTAGGTTCGGTGATTATGGAATTGTTGGAACCCATTTTAGTGCATTTGAAAGACTAATTTTGAAATGAGTCAAAATTAGGGTTATGGATGATTTTGAGAATGATAAGTGTTTAACACTAATGGTTGGGTTAAATTGGCATATTAGGACCATTGTCACTAGTGTTAGTGATTATTGGTTAGTTTGGGCGCGGTTTGTGCTTGGAGGTGCAATTGGTCGAAATTACACTAAGTGTCGACTTGAGTTGGTTTAATCCACTCTAAGTGTGTTGTTTGTATTGTGATAATGGAATAGGTACTTTCCATTGGCGAGTTGCAGATTATTCGGTAGCACTCTTCAAGACGACAAGGTGAGTGTTAATATCCTATGTGCATATGTATGTGTAGGATGGGTGCGGGTCGGATGAAGTGGTTCTCGGTTATAGAGCTCACTTCACATTTAGGTGGATTTGATGGACTTGCGTATGGGTCCAATTAGCACGGTTGTCTGTTTTGGTTGACCACCTTTGGCGAGGTGCACACTTTGTGTGTAAGTTATCACATGTGCTTGTGATGTAGATTATAATCCTGATGGCGTGGGATTGGTATTGGAGTTGCGGTCGAATACCCCGATGATATGGGTTTTGATTTGGGAAGTGAATCACGTGTGGATGCGGATTCACGATGACGCTTGTAGTTCGATCATCTTATTGAGGTAGTGATCTCGTGTGGTTGCAGATTTACTAAGGCTCGTGTAGTCCGGCCAACCTCGATGTCGTTGTGTTATTGAAGATAGTAGTCTCGTGTGGATGCAGATTTACTAAGGCTCGTGTAGTTCGGCCAATCTTCATTTTGGTATTTGGTAGTTGGTTTCGGTATTAGGTTAAAGGGTTAACCTTGGGTGTTTTACGCTTTATTGTTATATATCATCGTATTGTTGTGATGTAGCTAGCCCTCCGGGTGTAGCTTGATGGCGTTGTTCATATCGTTGTTGGTGAACTTACTTTATTGTTATTGTTAGCTTGTTGTATAGCGATTGTACGGTATGCTTAGACTAGCTTGCCTTTATGATTGGATGCTCCGGTATGTGCTTTTTGATTATTATTGTGTGATGTGTCCATTTTATGCATATATATATATGTATGTAGTATATTCTCACTCACTAAGCGTTAGCTTACCCTCTCGTTGTTTATATTTTTATAGATTCACGTGGAGGCGGTGGCTCGGGTAAGCATGGTGTAACAACCCAACTTTTTCTGTTACTTTAGTTAACTGTCCGTTAGTTGGTTAATGGAACTTACGTGAATTTTTTTTTGTATTTAAAGAAATTAAATGCGTACTTGATCCTTAGTGGATTACTTGAATTAATATGTTATATTAATTAGTAAACTTAATTCGGTTGACGAATTAAACTAGAAACGACACGATTAAAGTTAACCGCCTAGAAAACTTTTCAGTTAACGGAACTCAGAAAAATGATAGAATAATTATTGTTAATAATTAGTGAACTTATGAAAGAAATTTAATTTATTATTTACTTAATGAATTAAACACGGTGATTTTGTTTCAACGACTAGTTAACGTTCCGTAGATTCGGTACGGTTAACGGCACTCGAAACGAACCACGCGCGAACGAGCTTTTACACAAAACGAGCCCGAGACCCGAGCCCGAGACCACATGGCCATGACCTCATACCTCATCATCCTTGGTCCCATGAGTAGCCAATGCATGTTGACTATTAGTTTAGGCACATGTTTGTTGACTATTGGTTTTTAGGCCCATGTTTGTTGACTTTTGATTTTAGGCACTAAATAACTAGTTAGATAATCCTCTCATTCCATCCTAACTATGAAAAATGCAGCTCATTCCTCCTCCCTCTCTTTTTCTTCACATCAAACACACACACACAAATCAACCATCAAACTTGCTTGTTTGCTCTTACTCATTTGATCAATCTTGCTCCGATCGTCGTTCTCTACGCGTGCGTATCATTAATTTTGTGATCAAAGGTATAATTACATAAACCCTAATCTTTAAAATCTGATTTTTGTTAAAGTTTCATGGATTAGGTTGTCTATTGCTCAAGTCTTGATGTTTGATGATTACTAGATGCGATAAATTGCTCGTTTTGATTGATTAATGAGAAAACCGGATTGTTTATTGCATGTACAGTAAATTTTGACTTTTTAAATGTATGATGTTATGTGATATTCAGAATCCTTGCAAAAAACTATTGATTTTAGGCTTTGGATTCGCTTAATTTCGTTTCCGGATGATCAAGTTATGTCCATTTGAAATTAACGTTGTGTTTTTGTTGTGTAATCCGAAATCTGGGTTTGATAGACCACGAATTGGCTTGTGAAATTAATACCACTGGATAGGTAATTTAAAAACACACAATTTACACTAGGATATCATGTCGTTTACTTATGTATAACCTGAGATATGCTCGATTTAGTGAAAAAGTTGATTTATACAGCACTTGCATGAAAACAGCCTGGTATGATAAAATGTGTTAACTTCTGGATTTAAAGCTTTGCATATTTGAAATGTACACAAAAATTACTTCATCTTTCATGTAGATATCATAGGCTAATTGTATCTATATCTTCGGGTAATCCCGTGCGAATGTGACTAGCGAAACTAGAATCGAATCTGTAAATTGCTCTCTGTTTTATACTCTGTTGATTGTGTTTATTGAATGAACATGTAAGCTTGTGGAATATGAATTTTAACATGATATGTGACTTATTGTTAGTTTATGTCAATCTCTGAAACCTTATGCATTGGGCACAATAGAGCCATACTTTTTGTAAATTCTGATTTGAGCTGAAAAACTGAATGTTCAACTTGCATGAATAAACTGTACAAATTGGCTAAACCAAAATTGCTCGATTCTTGATATATGTTAGTATAACTTGTCCTTGAACCATGGCCACTGGTCTTGTATCAATTTCATGTCCCTAACTCCGGTTATAGCCAAAACGAAATCAGTGCGCGGTCAGAAACTGACTTGGCAAACCATAAATGTATCCCTTCTGATTCCTGACTTTTAATTATCGTAGTAGACCCTGGCCAGAATTTTTGGAATCGATTTTGAGTATACTTATGATCTGAAGTTTTCCATGTTTGCATGAATTTTGTACTATGAGATAATATACTAAGTTTGCTACATGTACATGAACTTTGTGCACAACGATAAACTGAAATTGTGAAATTGACCATGTATGACATAAAATGTGTTGTTTGACTTAGGTTTGACATGTTGACCAACATTTGACATGAACCTACTGATGTTGACTTTGGTTGACTACTTTGACCAAGTTTGACTTTTGGTTTGACTTCGGTTGACTTTGTTTGACTTGCATGAATTAGTTGATTGTATGTTGACTTCTACTTTGAAACGCGTCGATTCGAGCAATAAAACAACTTATACTATGAAACCACACTTGTTTAAGACATATTTATTGGCCAACCTAAATACATATACTTAGGTTGCATTACTCGGCTATAAACCGTACAAGTAAATTGTCCACTTTTCAATCCGAGCTTTATTTAAAGGTGAGTCTACAGTCCCGCTTTTTACATGTTTTCAGGGATGAGAATACATGCTGTTATACTTACATTATCAAATGCTTTTTGTATTGACACGAGTACTATATCTGCATATTGAGTTTGTACACAAAGCCTCTAGCTTGAATACTTTAAATACCATCGGTGTAGGCACAATTTAGATGGACGGATCCGTTAGGTTGACAACCTCACCCGCTATAAAAATTGTGGTGCATTTATTTTGAACATAATACATTCGTACAAGTGTATAACATTTTTATGAGGTAAAGGCGAGTATAGAGGATTCTATACTCGGGTCATTGCTAGTATTCAGGTGCTCATAGATTATGCAAACGTTTCGCAACTTGGAGTTGTACTTGTAAAATCTCGTGGTCAAGGAATTTAAACTATTTTCTGATAACTGTTTTTAGATACTATACAACGTTATTTAAAAATTGTGGTTTACGAACAAATGAAATAAAACTTGACATGGTATTGTCTACGAATATTTGAAACTTGACATGGTATTGTCTACAAATGATTGAAACTTAACATGGTAGTGTCAACAAACTTTTGAAATGGGATACAGAGTTGTCTACAAACTTTTAACATTGAACCTTGGTGGTCTTCCACTAATAACCGTTTTCGAAATGTATTTCTTAAACATACTGTATTGTTTACCTAAAACCTGTAGATTCACTCAACATTGTTGTTGATCCGTTTTGCGCGTTTTATTCTCAGGTATTAATTGCTTTCGCTGTAGAATATTGCTATCACGTAGAAGTCAAGCCAAGCACTGGGACCAGAGTTAACATTCCGTTAAAGGGATTTTTGACGGAGTGTTACATATGGTATCAGAGCTTTGGCTATAGGGAACTAGGATACATTTGTGTGTCTAACCATAGGGCGCATTAGTGAAGTCTAGTCTATAGCCGTGTGTCTTGGACGACTTTTATGCACCGTACTTACACTGTATGTGTCACTATGCTACATGTAGAGCTACACATTACATCACGTACATATACACCTTACACTCATATGATATGGAATTGAACTGAACACCATACTACGAATCGCATACGTAGATGCGACGCGAGATTTAACAGAATTAAGTCGACTACGCTATCTTAAACTTATGGAGTAATGTCGAATGGAAATATGAGATAGCGTAATGTAATGACCGGGATTACATTACGGTAACTCATATAGAAGTTCCGACATCGCAAAATAAGGAATTGGGAATGAGTCAAGTAGGTTACTTGGATAAATACCATTTAGAACATAAACCGTTTAATTTCAAATATGAGTAGAAATTTACATTGTACGATTTAATTGTTATTATAACCTATAAGGAGAGTGTAATCACGTCATAATTCGTCACTACCCGACACTGTCCGTCATCCCTGATTTCTACTTGGCACTACGAAGACACTGCCTGGACATACTCATCATCTTATACCACTACTCCTTGCTATTTTTCGTTGCTTACTACTACTCAACGCTGCCTCTCACTACAAGTCGCGACCGATCACTACTTCTCACTGCTTATCATTTTTGATCCACCGACATCTTACTACAATTATTGCGTAAATGAAGTATAGATAAATTATATCTTATCATATCTATCCAATAGACTTTGTCTAAACACTTTTCCTAAATTTCCTCCGTAAAATACGGAAATCTTTTTGCTATATATACGTATATCGAGGAGACGAATATATCATTCAGTATTCAACACCCATTCATAATAAAAACCCTTTATCCAATCATATAATATGGATTTCTCACTTGATTCCTCGAACTCCTCGAGCTCTAATGGCAGCATAACCGGAACGAACGAACCAATTAGTCATCATCAATTCTGGATGAATTGGGGATGGGTTCGTAGTCGAATCAATCAATGGAGACAAGAAGAAGGTGATCCCTTCCACCAACCGAATTCACCTCTTGGTGAAGAACCTGAAGCACTTACCGGCGAACCAATCCGGAACACCATTTTCACCCTCATTTCCAGGATATCCCTGTAGTGACCCGAACTTTTCCATGTTTATATATATTAATTGAGATTGATATTTACATGATTAAATGTTTCCAACTTGTTAAGCAATCAAACTTGTTAAGACTTGATTAATTGAAATATGTTTCATATAGACAATTGACCACCCAAGTTGACCGGTGATTCACGAACGTTAAAACTTGTAAAAACTATATGATGACCTATATATGGATATATATATATATATATATATATATATATATATATATATATATATATATATATATATATATATATAGTTAACATGATACTATGATAAGTAAACATATCATTAAGTATATTAACAATGAACTACATATGTAAAAACAAGACTACTAACTTAATGATTTTTAAACGAGACATATATGTAACGATTATCGTTGTAAAGACATTTAATGTATATATATCATATTAAGAGATATTCATACATGATAATATCATGATAATATAATAATTTAAAATCTCATTTGATATTATAAACATTGGGTTAACAACATTTAACAAGATCGTTAACCTAAAGGTTTCAAAACAACACTTACATGTAACGACTAACGATGACTTAACGACTCAGTTAAAATGTATATACATGTAGTGTTTTAATATGTATTTATACACTTTTGAAAGACTTCAATACACTTATCAAAATACTTCTACTTAACAAAAATGCTTACAATTACATCCTCGTTCAGTTTCATCAACAATTCTACTCGTATGCACCCGTATTCGTACTCGTACAATACACAGCTTTTAGATGTATGTACTATTGGTATATACACTCCAATGATCAGCTCTTAGCAGCCCATGTGAGTCACCTAACACATGTGAGAACCATCATTTGGCAACTAGCATGAAATATCTCATAAAATTACAAAAATATGAGTAATCATTCATGACTTATTTACATGAAAACAAAATTACATATCCTTTATATCTAATCCATACACCAAAGACCAAAAACACCTACAAACACTTTCATTCTTCAATTTTCTTCATCTAATTGATCTCTCTCAAGTTCTATCTTCAAGTTCTAAGTGTTCTTCATATATTCTACAAGTTCTAGTTACATAAAATCAAGAATACTTTCAAGTTTGCTAGCTCACTTCCAATCTTGTAAGGTGATCATCCAACCTCAAGAAATCTTTGTTTCTTACAGTAGGTTATCATTCTAATAAAAGGTAATAATCATATTCACACTTTGGTTCAATTTCTATAACTATAACAATCTTATTTCAAGTGATGATCTTACTTGAACTTGTTTTCGTGTCATGACTCTGCTTCAAGAACTTCGAGCCATCCAAGGATCCGTTGAAGCTAGATCCATTTTTCTCTTTTCCAGTAGGTTTATCCAAGGAACTTAAGGTAGTAATGATGTTCATAATATCAATCGATTCATATATATAAAGCTATCTTATTCGAAGGTTTAAACTTGTAATCACTAGAACATAGTTTAGTTAATTCTAAACTTGTTCGCAAACAAAAGTTAATCCTTCTAACTTGACTTTTAAAATCAACTAAACACATGTTCTATATCTATATGATATGCTAACTTAATGATTTAAAGCCTGGAAACACGAAAAACACCGTAAAACCGGATTTACGCCGTCGTAGTAACACCGCGGGCTGTTTTGGGTTAGTTAATTAAAAACTATGATAAACTTTGATTTAAAAGTTGTTATTCTGAGAAAATTATTTTTATTATGAACATGAAACTATATCCAAAAATTATGGTTAAACTCAAAGTGGAAGTATGTTTTCTAAAATGGTCATCTAGACGTCGTTCTTTCGACTGAAATGACTACCTTTACAAAAACGACTTGTAACTTATTTTTCCGACTATAAACCTATACTTTTTCTGTTTAGATTCATAAAATAGAGTTCAATATGAAACCATAGCAATTTGATTCACTCAAAATGGATTTAAAATGAAGAAGTTATGGGTAAAACAAGATTGGATAATTTTTCTCATTTTAGCTACGTGAAAATTGGTAACAAATCTATTCCAACCATAACTTAATCAACTTGTATTGTATATTATGTAATCTTGAGATACCATAGACACGTATACAATGTTTCGACCTATCATGTCGACACATCTATATATATTTCGGAACAACCATAGACACTCTATATGTGAATGTTGGAGTTAGCTATACAGGGTTGAGGTTGATTTCAAAATATATATAGTTTGAGTTGTGATCAATACTGAGATACGTATACACTGGGTCGTGGATTGATTCAAGATAATATTTATCGATTTATTTCTGTACATCTAACTGTGGACAACTAGTTGTAGGTTACTAACGAGGACAGCTGACTTAATAAACTTAAAACATCAAAATATATTAAAAGTGTTGTAAATATATTTTGAACATACTTTGATATATATGTATATATTGTTATAGGTTCGTGAATCAACCAGTGGCCAAGTCTTACTTCCCGACGAAGTAAAAATCTGTGAAAGTGAGTTATAGTCCCACTTTTAAAATCTAATATTTTTGGGATGAGAATACATGCAGGTTTTATAAATGATTTATAAAATAGATACAAGTACGTGAAACTACATTCTATGGTTGAATTATCGAAATCGAATATGCCCCTTTTTATTAAGTCTGGTAATCTAAGAATTAGGGAACAGACACCCTAATTGATGCGAATCCTAAAGATAGATCTAATGGGCCTAACAAACCCCATCCAAAGTACCGGATGCTTTAGTACTTTGAAATTTATATCATATCCGAAGGGTGTCCCGGAATGATGGGGATATTCTTATATATGCATCTTGTTAATGTCGGTTACCAGATGTTCACCATATGAATGATTTTTATCTCTATGTATGGGATGTGTATTGAAATATGAAATCTTGTGGTCTATTATTATGATTTGATATATATAGGTTAAACCTATAACTCACCAACATTTTTGTTGACGTTTTAAGCATGTTTATTCTCAGGTGATTATTAAGAGCTTCCGCTGTCACATACTTAAATAAGGACGAGATTTGGAGTCCATGCTTGTATGATATTGTGTAAAAACTGCATTCAAGAAACTTATTTTGTTGTAACATATTTGTATTGTAAACCATTATGTAATGGTCGTGTGTAAACATGATATTTTAGATTATCATTATTTGATAATCTACGTAAAGCTTTTTAAACCTTTATTGATGAAATAAAGGTTATGGTTTGTTTTAAAATGAATGCAGTCTTTGAAAAACGTCTCATATAGAGGTCAAAACCTCGCAACGAAATCAATTAATATGGAACGTTTTTAATCAATAAGAACGGGACATTTCAGTTGGTATCCGAGCGTTGGTCTTAGAGAACCATAATTTTGCATTAGTGTGTCTTATCGAGTTTGTTAGGATGCATTAGTGAGTCTGGACTTCGACCGTGTTTACTTGAAAAATGATTGCTTAACAAATTTTGTTGGAAACTATATATTTTTAACATGTGAATATTATGTGATATATTAATCTCTTAACGCGTTTGATATTATGTGATATATGTCTACCTCTAGAACAAGTCCCATTGACTCAACTAATAATAATGAAGAGTCAAATGTAAATTGGAATGATTCGTGGTCTGATTCACAAGTTCCCGAAGAGGAACCGGAAGAAGAGTCGGAACCGGAAGAAGAATCGGAACCGGAAGAAGAATCGGAACCGGATGAAGAAATAGAACCGGTGGGGGAAATAATAAAACGGTTAAGTAAAAGAAAATCCTCAACCAACCGACCAAGGTTAATTATGGTCAATGGTGTTTCCGCCAAGGAAGCAAAATATTGGGAGGATTACCAATTCTCCGATGAATCGGATTCCGACGAGAATTCCGATGATGTTATAGAAATTACCCCAACTGAATTTAAAAAGGTAAAAGAAAATAATAAGGGAAAGGGCATAAAAATAGAGAAATCTAATTCCAACCCCGATGAACTTTATATGTATCGTCAACCCCCGAAGTCCTTAAGTTGTAACAATGACCCGGGAACCTCTAAACCACCAGGTTTTTCTAAACCAATGTGGAAAACGACAGCTCGTATTAGGGGAACATCATATATCCCTAGAAACTTGGTAAAACGAACCAAAACCGAAGAAGAAGAAACAAGCGAGTCGGAATAAGATAGTTGTATTCGTGTGGTGTAATATATGTAATATAGTGTGCTTATGCTTTATGATATATGTAAAAATTGCTTGTATTAATAAGTATTTTTTTTTTATGAATCTAACTCTTGTCTATTTTACAGTATAAAAACACAAAATTGATAGACAACCCAATATTTTAAGAGACCTACCCGGAGACATGATTGATGAAATCTTGTCTAGAGTCGGTCAGAATTCTTCGGCACAACTATTTAAGGCGAGATCAGTTTGTAAGATATTCGAAGAACGTTCCAAGAATGCCTTGGTTTATAAAAGGCTTTCGTTCGAAAGATGGGGGATATCACATTGGGAAATCCATAAGTTACGATGTGTTTACTTTGACGCATATATTGCGGGGAACCCAAATGCTATTTTACGTAATGGGTTAAGAAATTATTTTGACTCAATATATCCGAATATTGGACTTCGTGATTTAGAAAAAGCGGCTAACATGCAACATAAAGAAGCATGTTATGCTTACGGATTAGTAATGTTCGCTTCTCACCAAAGTGAGAACAAGAACATCGGGCTACAACTATTAAACAAAACGTTCCCACAAGTGACGGAGTCGGTAATTGGGGTAAGAAATGAGGTTTTTAGATTGTTACGGGACTGTTGGACATTACGTAACCCTCGTCCCTTTGACGACGTTACAACACGCTGTCTTATCAACGGCTATAACGGTTATGTTCCACAAGACCAAGGATGGGAAGTAATCCTAGTAAAACCAGAATGCATGACTTGTTTCTGGACGTATGAATTACGTGTCTTTATTGCCTTTGCTGAACGACTTGTGTACTAGCTAGAATTATCTTCACAACCATCTTGTATCAAATTTATTGTGTGCTATATTTCATGCTATATGTAAAATAAGCGGTATTGTAAGTTTGTAAAATATTGTGTAAAAGTTTGAACGCGAAATATTATTATAATCAGTTTTTTATATAGAATTGTAGTAGTTGAATTGTATATTAGCTACTAAGTATGAACTTAACGGGTAGGTACTACCCGAATTTAAACTTATAAAACGCTAATATGAAGAAAAAGCTTTTATAAATGAGTTCATATTATGCTACGAAATACTATTAACTACTCTTAATATTCTGTATGATTAACTTGTTCCATTTAACTATTTTGAAGGAAATGACACCGACTACTCGACACACCGTGAATATGAATGAAGAGGAATTCCGTACTTTTCTAGCTTCAAACATAGCCGCAGTACAGGCTGCGCTACATACCAACAATAACCTTGGATCTAGCAGTACAGGAAATCGTGTAGGATGCACCTACAAAGAATTCACTGCCTGCAAACCTTTGGAATTTGATGGAATCGAAGGATCGATCGGATTGAAACGGTGGACCGAGAAGGTCGAATCGGTGTTTGCCATAAGTAAGTGTACTGAAGAGGACAAAGTGAAGTACGCTACGCATACCTTCACAGGTTCTGCATTAACATGGTGGAATACCTATCTAGAGCAAGTGGGACAAGACTGAAATGTCCCGTTCTTATTGATTAAAAACGTTCCATATTAATTGATTTCGTTGCGAGGTTTTGACCTCTATATGAGACGTTTTTCAAAGACTGCATTCATTTTTAAAACAAACCATAACCTTTATTTCATAAATAAAGATTTAAAAAGCTTTACGTAGATTATCAAATAATGATAATCTAAAATATCCCGTTTACACACGACCATTACATAATGGTTTACAATACAAATATGTTACATCGAAATCAGTTTCTTGAATGCAGTTTTTACACAATATCATACAAACATGGACTCCAAATCTTGTCCTTATTTTAGTATGCAACAGCGGAAGCTCTTAATATTCACCTGAGAATAAACATGCTTTAAACGTCAACAAAAATGTTGGTGAGTTATAGGTTTAACCTATATATATCAAATCGTAACAATAGACCACAAGATTTCATATTTCAATACACATCCCATACATAGAGATAAAAATTATTCATATGGTGAACACCTGGTAACCGACATTAACAAGATGCATATATAAGAATATCCCCATCATTCCGGGACACCCTTCGGATATGATATAAATTTCGAAGTACTAAAGCATCCGGTACTTTGGATGGGGTTTGTTAGGCCCAATAGATCTATCTTTAGGATTCGCGTCAATTAGGGTGTCTGTTCCCTAATTCTTAGATTACCAGACTTAATAAAAAGGGGCATATTCGATTTCGATAATTCAACCATAGAATGTAGTTTCACGTACTTGTGTCTATTTTGTAAATCATTTATAAAACCTGCATGTATTCTCATCTCAAAAATATTGGATTTTAAAAGTGGGACTATAACTCACTTTCACAGATTTTTACTTCGTCGGGAAGTAAAACTTGGCCACTGGTTGATTCACGAACCTATAACAATATATACATATATATCAAAGTATGTTCAAAATATATTTACAACACTTTTAATATATTTTGATGTTTTAAGTTTATTATGTCAGCTGTCCTCGTTAGTAACCTACAACTAGTTGTCCACAGTTAGATGTACAGAAATAAATCGATAAATATTATCTTGAATCAATCCATGACCCAGTGTATACGTATCTCAGTATTGATCACAACTCAAACTATATATATTTTGGAATCAACCTCAACCCTGTATAGCTAACTCCAACATTCACATATAGAGTGTCTATGGTTGTTCCGAAATATATATAGATGTGTCGACATGATAGGTCGAAACATTGTATACGTGTCTATGGTATCTCAAGATTACATAATATACAATACAAGTTGATTAAGTTATGGTTGGAATAGATTTGTTACCAATTTTCACGTAGCTAAAATGAGAAAAATTATCCAATCTTGTTTTACCCATAACTTCTTCATTTTAAATCCGTTTTGAGTGAATCAAATTGCTATGGTTTCATATTGAACTCTATTTTATGAATATAAATAGAAAAAGTATAGGTTTATAGTCGGAAAAATAAGTTACAAGTCGTTTTTGTAAAGGTAGTCATTTCAGTCGAAAGAACGACGTCTAGATGACCATTTTAGAAAACATACTTCCACTTTGAGTTTAACCATAATTTTTGGATATAGTTTCATATTAATAATTAAAATCATTTTCTCAGAATAACAACTTTTAAATCAAAGTTTATCATATTTTTTAATTAACTAACCCAAAACAGCCCGCGGTGTTACTACGACGGCGTAAATCCGGTTTTACGGTGTTTTTCGTGTTTCCAGGTTTTAAATCATTAAGTTAGCATATCATATAGATATAGAACATGTGTTTAGTTGATTTTAAAAGTCAAGTTAGAAGGATTAACTTTTGTTTGCGAACAAGTTTAGAATTAACTAAACTATGTTCTAGTGATTACAAGTTTAAACCTTCGAATAAGATAGCTTTATTTATATGAATCGAATGATGTTATGAACATCATTACTACCTTAAGTTCCTTGGATAAACCTACTGGAAAAGAGAAAAATGGATCTAGCTTCAACGGATCCTTGGATGGCTCGAAGTTCTTGAAGCAGAATCATGACACGAAAACAAGTTCAAGTAAGATTATCACTTGAAATAAGATTGTTATAGTTATAGAAATTGAACCAAAGTTTGAATATGATTATTACCTTGTATTAGAATGATAACCTACTGTAAGAAACAAAGATTTCTTGAGGTTGGATGATCACCTTACTTGATTGGAAGTGAGTTAGCAAACTTGAAAGTATTCTTGATTTTATGTAACTAGAACTTGTAGAATATATGAAGAACACTTAGAACTTGAAGATAGAACTTGAGAGAGATCAATTAGATGAATAAAATTGAAGAATGAAAGTGTTTGTAGGTGTTTTTGGTCGTTGGTGTATGGATTAGATATAAAGGATATGTAATTTTGTTTTCATGTAAATAAGTCATGAATGATTACTCATATTTTTGTAATTTTATGAGATATTTCATGCTAGTTGCCAAATGATGGTTCCCACATGTGTTAGGTGACTCACATGGACTGCTAAGAGCTGATCATTGGAGTGTATATACTAATAGTACATACATCTAAAAGCTGTGTATTGTACGAGTACGAATACGGGTGCATACGAGTAGAATTGTTGATGAAACTGAACGAGGATGTAATTGTAAGCATTTTTGTTAAGTAGAAGTATTTTGATAAGTGTATTGAAGTCTTTCAAAAGTGTATAAATACATATTAAAACATTACATGTATATACATTTTAACTGAGTCGTTAAGTCATCGTTAGTCGTTACATGTAAGTGTTGTTTTGAAACATTTAGGTTAACGATCTTGTTAAATGTTGTTAACCCAATGTTTATAATATCAAATGAGATTTTAAATTATTATATTATCATGATATTATCATGTATGAATATCTCTTAATATGATATATATACATTAAATGTCTTTACAACGATAATCGTTACATATATGTCTCGTTTAAAAATCATTAAGTTAGTAGTCTTGTTTTTACATATGTAGTTCATTGTTAATATACTTAATGATATGTTTACTTATCATAGTATCATGTTAACTATATATATATATCCATATATATGTCATCATATAGTTTTTACAAGTTTTAACGTTCGTGAATCACCGGTCAACTTGGGTGGTCAATTGTCTATATGAAACATATTTCAATTAATCAAGTCTTAACAAGTTTGATTGCTTAACATGTTGGAAACATTTAATCATGTAAATATCAATCTCAATTAATATATATAAACATGGAAAAGTTCGGGTCACTACAGTACCTACCCGTTAAATAAATTTCGTCCCGAAATTTTAAGCTGTTGAAGGTGTTGACGAATCTTCTGGAAATAGATGCGGGTATTTCTTCTTCATCTGATCTTCACGCTCCCAGGTGAACTCGGGTCCTCTATGAGCATTCCATCGAACCTTAACAATTGGTATCTTGTTTTGCTTAAGTCTTTTAACCTCACGATCCATTATTTCGACGGGTTCTTCGATGAATTGAAGTTTTTCGTTGATTTGGATTTCATCTAACGGAATAGTGAGATCTTCTTTAGCAAAACATTTCTTCAAATTCGAGACGTGGAAAGTGTTATGTACAGCCGCGAGTTGTTGAGGTAACTCAAGTCGGTAAGCTACTGGTCCGACACGATCAATAATCTTGAATGGTCCAATATACCTTGGATTTAATTTCCCTCGTTTACCCAATCGAACAACACCTTTCCAAGGTGCAACTTTAAGCATGACCATCTCTCCAATTTCAAATTCTATATCTTTTCTTTTAATGTCAGCGTAGCTCTTTTGTCGACTTTGGGCGGTTTTCAACCGTTGTTGAATTTGGATGATCTTCTCGGTAGTTTCTTGTATAATCTCCGGACCCGTAATCTGTCTATCCCCCACTTTACTCCAAAAAATCGGAGACCTGCACTTTCTACCATAAAGTGCTTCAAACGGCGCCATCTCAATGCTTGAATGGTAGCTGTTGTTGTAGGAAAATTCTGCTAACGGTAGATGTCGATCCCAACTGTTTCCGAAATCAATAACACATGCTCGTAGCATGTCTTCAAGCGTTTGTATCGTCCTTTCGCTCTGCCCATCAGTTTGTGGATGATAGGCAGTACTCATGTCTAGACGATTTCCTAATGCTTGTTGTAATGTCTGCCAGAATCTTGAAATAAATCTGCCATCCCTATCAGAGATAATAGAGATTGGTATTCCATGTCTGGAGACGACTTCCTTCAAATACAGTCGTGCTAACTTCTCCATCTTGTCATCTTCTCTTATTGGCAGGAAGTGTGCTGATTTGGTGAGACGATCAACTATTACCCAAATAGTATCAAAACCACTTGCAGTCCTTGGCAATTTAGTGATGAAATCCATGGTATTCCCATTTCCATTCCGGGATTTCGGGTTGTTGAAGTAGACCTGATGGTTTCTGATGCTCAGCTTTGACCTTAGAACACGTCAAACATTCTCCTACGTATTTAGCAACATCGGCTTTCATACCCGGCCACCAAAAATATTTCTTGAGATCCTTGTACATCTTCCCCGTTCCAGGATGTATTGAGTATCTGGTTTTATGAGCTTCTCTAAGTACCATTTCTCTCATATCTCCAAATTTTGGTACCCAAATCCTTTCAGCCCTATACCGGGTTCCGTCTTCCCGAATATTAAGATGCTTCTCCGATCCTTTGGGTATTTCATCCTTTAAATTTCCCTCTTTTAAAACTCCTTGTTGCGCCTCCTTTATTTGAGTAGTAAGGTTATTATGAATCATTATATTCATAGATTTTACTCGAATGGGTTCTCTGTCCTTCCTGCTCAAGGCATCGGCTACCACATTTGCCTTCCCCGGGTGGTAACGAATCTCAAAGTCGTAATCATTCAATAATTCAATCCACCTACGCTGCCTCATATTCAGTTGTTTCTGATTAAATATGTGTTGAAGACTTTTGTGGTCAGTATATATAATACTTTTGACCCCATATAAGTAGTGCCTCCAAGTCTTTAATGCAAAAACAACCGCGCCTAATTCCAAATCATGCGTCGTATAATTTTGTTCGTGAATCTTCAATTGTCTAGACGCATAAGCAATCACCTTCGTTCGTTGCATTAATACATAACCGAGACCTTGCTTTGATGCGTCACAATAAATCACAAAATCATCATTCCCTTCAGGCAATGACAATATAGGTGCCGTAGTTAGCTTTTTCTTCAATAACTGAAACGTGTTCTCTTGTTCATCATTCCATTCAAATTTCTTCCCTTTATGCGTTAATGCAGTCAAGGGTTTTGCTATTCTGGAAAAGTCTTGGATGAACCTTCTGTAGTAACCAGCTAGTCCTAAAAACTGGCGTATGTGTTTCGGAGTTTTTGGGGTTTCCCACTTTTCAACAGTTTCTATCTTTGCCGGATCCACCTTAATACCTTCTTTGTTCACTATGTGACCGAGGAATTGAACTTCTTCCAACCAAAATGCACACTTTGAAAACTTAGCGTACAATTCTTCCTTCTTCAATACTTCTAACACCTTTCTCAAATGTTCACCGTGTTCTTGGTCATTCTTTGAGTAAATAAGTATGTCATCAATGAAAACAATGACAAACTTGTCAAGGTATGGTCCACACACTCGGTTCATAAGGTCCATGAACACAGCTGGTGCATTAGTTAAGCCAAACGGCATGACCATAAACTCGTAATGACCGTAACGTGTTCTGAAAGCAGTCTTTGGAATATCATCTTCTTTCACCCGCATTTGATGATACCCGGAACGTAAGTCAATCTTTGAATAAACAGACGAGCCTTGTAGTTGATCAAATAAGTCATCGATTCTCGGTAGTGGGTAGCGGTTCTTGATGGTAAGTTTGTTCAACTCTCGGCAGTCGATACACAACCTGAATGTACCATCCTTCTTCTTGACAAACAAAACAGGAGCTCCCCACGGTGATGTGCTTGGTCGAATGAAACCACGCTCTAAAAGTTCTTGTAATTGGCTTTGCAGTTCTTTCATCTCGCTGGGTGCGAGTCTGTAAGGAGCACGAGCTATTGGTGCAGCTCCTGGTACAAGATCTATTTGAAATTCAACGGATCGATGTGGGGGTAATCCCGGTAATTCTTTCGGAAATACATCGGGAAATTCTTTTGCAATGGGAACATCATTGATGCTCTTTTCTTCAGTTTGTACTTTCTCGACGTGTACTAGAACATCAAAGTAACCTTTTCTTATTAGTTTTTGTGCCTTCAAATTACTAATAAGATGTAGCTTCGTGTTGCCCTTTTCTCCGTACACCATTAAGGGTTTTCCTTTTTCTCGTATAATGCGAATTGCATTTTTGTAACAAATGATCTCTGCTTTCACTTCTTTCAACCAGTCCATACCGATTATCACATCAAAACTCCCTAACTCTACTGGTATCAAATCAATCTTAAATGTTTCGCTAACCAGTTTAATTTCTCGATTCCGACATATATTATCTGCTGAAATTAATTTACCATTTGCTAATTCGAGTAAAAATTTACTATCCAAAGGCGTCAATGGACAACTTAATTTAGCACAAAAATCTCTACTCATATAGCTTCTATCCGCACCCGAATCAAATAAAACGTAAGCATATTTATTGTCAATAAGAAACGTACCCGTAACAAGCTCCGGGTCTTCCTGTGCCTCTGCCGCATTAATATTGAAAACTCTTCCGCGGCCTTGTCCATTCGTGTTCTCCTGGTTCGGGCAATTTCTAATAATGTGGCCCGGTTTTCCACATTTATAACAAACTACATTGGCATAACTTGCTCCGACACTACTTGCTTCACCATTACTCGTTACGACACCATTTGTTCCTTTCGTTCTATTAACCCCTGGTCCGTAGACCTCACACTTCACCGCACTATGACCATTTCTTTTACACTTGTTGCAAAATTTGGTGCAGAACCCCGAGTGATACTTTTCACACCTTTGGCATAGCTGCTTCTGATTGTTGTTGTTGTTGCGGTTATTATTGTTGTTGGGATGATTGTTGTAGTTGCTGTTGTTGTTGTTGTTGTTGTTGTTGTTGTTGGGCCGTTTGTTGTAGTTACGATTGATGTTGCGATTGTTGGGATAATTGTTGCGATTATTGTTGTTGTTGTATTGGTGATTCTTATCACCGTTTTCCTCCCACTTTCTTTTGACTTGCTTCACATTGGGCTCTTCAGCAGTCTGTTCTTTAATTCTTTCTTCAATCTGGTTCACTAGTTTGTGAGCCATTCTACATGCCTGTTGTATGGAGGCGGGCTCGTGTGAACTTATATCTTCTTGGATTCTTTCCGGTAATCCTTTCACAAACGCGTCGATCTTCTCTTCCTCATCTTCGAATGCTCCCGGACACAATAGGCACAATTCTGTGAATCGTCTTTCGTACGTGGTAATATCAAATCCTTGGGTTCGTAACCCTCTAAGTTCTGTCTTGAGCTTATTGACCTCGGTTCTGGGATGGTATTTCTCGTTCATCAAGTGCTTGAATGCTGACCACGGTAGTGCGTACGCATCGTCTTGTCCCACTTGCTCTAGATAGGTATTCCACCATGTTAACGCAGAACCTGTGAAGGTATGCGTAGCGTACTTCACTTTGTCCTCTTCAGTACACTTACTTATGGCAAACACCGATTCGACCTTCTCGGTCCACCGTTTCAATCCGATCGGTCCTTCGGTTCCATCAAATTCCAAAGGTTTGCAGGCAGTGAATTCTTTGTAGGTGCATCCTACACGATTTCCTGTACTGCTAGATCCAAGGTTATTGTTGGTATGTAGCGCAGCCTGTACTGCGGCTATGTTTGAAGCTAGAAAAGTACGGAATTCCTCTTCATTCATATTCACGGTGTGTCGAGTAGTCGGTGCCATTTCCTTCAAAATAGTCAAATGGAACAAGTTAATCATACAGAATATTAAGAGTAGTTAATAGTATTTCGTAGCATAATATGAACTCATTTATAAAAGCTTTTTCTTCATATTAGCGTTTTATAAGTTTAAATTCGGGTAGTACCTACCCGTTAAGTTCATACTTAGTAGCTAATATACAATTCAACTACTACAATTCTATATGAAAAACTGATTATAATAATATTTCGCGTTCAAACTTTTACACAATATTTTACAAACTTACAATACCACTTATTTTACATATAGCATGAAATATAGCACACAATAAATTTGATACAAGATGGTTGTGAAGATAATTCTAGCTAGTACACAAGTCGTTCAGCAAAGGAAATAAAGACACGTAATTCATACGTCCAGAAACAAGTCATGCATTCTGGTTTTACTAGGATTACTTCCCATCCTTGGTCTTGTGGAACATAACCGTTATGGCCGTTGATAAGACAGCGTGTTGTAACGTCGTCAAAGGGACGAGGGTTATGTAATGTCCAACAGTCCCGTAACAATCTAAAAACCTCATTTCTTACCCCAATTACCGACTCCGTCACTTGTGGGAACGTTTTGTTTAATAGTTGTAGCCCGATGTTCTTGTTCTCACTTTGGTGAGAAGCGAACATTACTAATCCGTAAGCATAACATGCTTCTTTATGTTGCATGTTAGCCGCTTTTTCTAAATCACGAATTCCAATATTCGGATATATTGAGTCAAAATAATTTCTTAACCCATTGCGTAAAATAGCATTTGGGTTCCCCGCAATATATGCGTCAAAGTAAACACATCGTAACTTATGGATTTCCCAATGTGATATCCCCCATCTTTCGAACGAAAGCCTTTTATAAACCAAGGCATTCTTGGAACGTTCTTCGAATGTCTTACCGACTCTAGACAAGATTTCATCAATCATGTCTCCGGGTAAGTCTCTTAAAATATTGGGTTGTCTATCCATTTTGTGTTTTTATACTGTAAAATAGACAAGAGTTAGATTCATAAAAAAAAAATACTTATTAATACAAGCAATTTTTACATATATCATAAAGCATAAGCACCCTATATTACATATATTACACCACACGAATACAACTATCTTATTCCGACTCGCTTGTTTCTTCTTCTTCGGTTTTGGATCGTTTTGCCAAGTTTCTAGGGATATATGATGTTCCCCTAATACGAGCCGTCGTTTTCCACATTGGTTTAGAAAACCTGGTGGTTTAGAGGTTCCCGGGTCATTGTTACAACTTAAGGACTTTGGGGGTTGACGATACATATAAAGTTCATCGGGGTTGGAATTAGATTTCTCTATTTTTATGCCCTTTCCCTTATTATTTTCTTTTGCCTTTTTAAATTCAGTTGGGGTAATTTCTAAAACATCATCGGAATTCTCGTCGGAATCCGATTCATCGGAGAATTGGTAATCCTCCCAATATTTTGCTTCCTTGGCGGAAACACCATTGACCATAATTAACCTTGGTCGGTTGGTTGAGGATTTTCTTTTACTTAACCGTTTTATTATTTCCCCCACCGGTTCTATTTCTTCATCCGGTTCCGATTCTTCTTCCGGTTCCGACTCTTCTTCCGGTTCCTCTTCGGGAACTTGTGAATCAGTCCACGAATCATTCCAATTTACATTTGACTCTTCATTATTATTAGGTGAGTCAATGGGACTTGTTCTAGAGGTAGACATCTATCACATAATATCAAACGCGTTAAGAGATTAATATATCACATAATATTCACATGTTAAAAATATATAGTTTCCAACAAAATTTGTTAAGCAATCATTTTTCAAGTAAACACGGTCGAAGTCCAGACTCACTAATGCATCCTAACAAACTCGATAAGACACACTAGTGCAAAATTCTGGTTCTCTAAGACCAACGCTCGGATACCAACTGAAATGTCCCGTTCTTATTGATTAAAAACGTTCCATATTAATTGATTTCGTTGCGAGGTTTTGACCTCTATATGAGGCGTTTTTCAAAGACTGCATTCATTTTTAAAACAAACCATAACCTTTATTTCATAAATAAAGATTTAAAAAGCTTTACGTAGATTATCAAATAATGATAATCTAAAATATCCTGTTTACACACGACCATTACATAATGGTTTACAATACAAATATGTTACATCGAAATCAGTTTCTTGAATGCAGTTTTTACACAATATCATACAAACATGGACTCCAAATCTTGTCCTTATTTTAGTATGCAACAGCGGAAGCTCTTAATATTCACCTGAGAATAAACATGCTTTAAACGTCAACAAAAATGTTGGTGAGTTATAGGTTTAACCTATATATATCAAATCGTAACAATAGACCACAAAATTTCATATTTCAATACACATCCCATACATAGAGATAAAAATCATTCATTTGGTGAACACCTGTTAACCGACATTAACAAGATGCATATATAAGAATATCCCTATCATTCCGGGACACCCTTCGGATATGATATAAATTTCGAAGTACTAAAGCATCCGGTACTTTGGATGGGGTTTGTTAGGCCCAATAGATCTATCTTTAGGATTCGCGTCAATTAGGGTGTCTGTTCCCTAATTCTTAGATTACCAGACTTAATAAAAAGGGGCATATTCGATTTCGATAATTCAACCATAGAATGTAGTTTCACGTACTTGTGTCTATTTTGTAAATCATTTATAAAACCTGCATGTATTCTCATCCCAAAAATATTAGATTTTAAAAGTGGGACTATAACTCACTTTCACAGATTTTTACTTCGTCGGAAAGTAAAACTTGGCCACTGGTTGATTCACGAACCTATAACAATATATACATATATATCAAAGTATGTTCAAAATATATTTACAACACTTTTAATATATTTTGATTTTTTAAGTTTATTAAGTCAGCTGTCCTCGTTAGTAACCTACAACTAGTTGTTCATAGTTAGATGTACAGAAATAAATCGATAAATATTATCTTGAATCAATCCACGACCCAGTGTATACGTATCTCAGTATTGATCACAACTCAAACTATATATATTTTGGAATCAACCTCAACCCTGTATAGCTAACTCCAACATTCACATATAGAGTGTCTATGGTTGTTCCGAAATATATATAGATGTGTCGACATGATAGGTCGAAACATTTTATACGTGTCTATGGTATCTCAAGATTACATAATATACAATACAAGTTGATTAAGTTATGGATAGATTTGTTACCAATTTTCACGTAGCTAAAATGAGAAAAATTATCCAATCTTGTTTTACCCATAACTTCTTCATTTTAAATCCGTTTTGAGTGAATCAAATTGCTATGGTTTCATATTGAACTCTATTTTATGAATCTAAACAGAAAAAGTATAGGTTTATAGTCTGAAAAATAAGTTACAAGTCGTTTTTGTAAAGGTAGTCATTTCAGTCGAAAGAACGACGTCTAGATGACCATTTTAGAAAACATACTTCCACTTTGAGTTTAACCATAATTTTTGGATATAGTTTCATGTTCATAATTAAAATCATTTTCTCAGAATAACAACTTTTAAATCAAAGTTTATCATAGTTTTTAATTAACTAACCCAAAACAGCCCGCGGTGTTACTACGACGGCGTAAATCCGGTTTTACGGTGTTTTTCGTGTTTCCAGGTTTTAAATCATTAAGTTAGCATATCATATAGATATAGAACATGTGTTTAGTTGCTTTTAAAAGTCAAGTTAGAAGGATTAACTTTTGTTTGCGAACAAGTTTAGAATTAACTAAACTATGTTCTAGTGATTACAAGTTTAAACCTTCGAATAAGATAGCTTTATATATATGAATTGAATGATGTTATGAACATCATTACTACCTTAAGTTCCTTGGATAAACCTACTGGAAAAGAGAAAAATGGATCTAGCTTCAACGGATCCTTGGATGGCTCGAAGTTCTTGAAGCAGAAGCATGACACGAAAACAAGTTCAAGTAAGATCATCACTTGAAATAAGATTGTTATAGTTATAGAAATTGAACCAAAGTTTGAATATGATTATTACCTTGTATTAGAATGATAACCTACTGTAAGAAACAAAGATTTCTTGAGGTTGGATGATCACCTTACAAGATTGGAAGTGAGTTAGCAAACTTGAAAGTATTCTTGATTTTATGTAACTAGAACTTGTAGAATATATGAAGAACACTTAGAACTTGAAGATAGAACTTGAGAGAGATCAATTAGATGAATAAAATTGAAGAATGAAAGTGTTTGTAGGTGTTTTTGGTCGTTGGTGTATGGATTAGATATAAAGGATATGTAATTTTGTTTTCATGTAAATAAGTCATGAATGATTACTCATATTTTTGTAATTTTATGAGATATTTCATGCTAGTTGCCAAATGATGGTTCCCACATGTGTTAGGTGACTCACATGGGCTACTAAGAGCTGATCATTGGAGTGTATATACCAATAGTACATACATCTAAAAGCTGTGTATTGTACGAGTACGAATACGGGTGCATACGAGTAGAATTGTTGATGAAACTGAACGAGGATGTAATTGTAAGCATTTTTGTTAAGTAGAACTATTTTGATAAGTGTATTGAAGTCTTTCAAAAGTGTATAAATACATATTAAAACACTACATGTATATACATTTTAACTGAGTCGTTAAGTCATCGTTAGTCGTTACATGTAAGTGTTGTTTTGAAACCTTTAGGTTAACGATCTTGTTAAATGTTGTTAACCCAATGTTTATAATATCAAATGAGATTTTAAATTATTATATTATCATGATATTATCATGTATGAATATCTCTTAATATGATATATATACATTAAATGTCTTTACAACGATAATCGTTACATATATGTCTCGTTTAAAAATCATTAAGTTAGTAGTCTTGTTTTTACATATGTAGTTCATTGTTAATATACTTAATGATATGTTTACTTATCATAGTATCATGTTAACTATATATATATCCATATATATGTCATCATATAGTTTTTACAAGTTTTAACGTTCGTGAATCACCGGTCAACTTGGGTGGTCAATTGTCTATATGAAACATATTTCAATTAATCAACTCTTAACAAGTTTGATTGCTTAACATGTTGGAAACATTTAATCATGTAAATATCAATCTCAATTAATATATATAAACATGTAAAAGTTTGGGTCACTACAAAGACGATGCGTACGCACTACCGTGGTCAGCATTCAAGCACTTGATGAACGATAAGTACCGTCCCAGAACCGAGGTCAATAAGCTCAAGACAGAACTTAGAGGGTTACGAACCCAAGGATTTGATATTACCACGTACGAAAGACGATTCACAGAATTGTGCCTATTGTGTCCGGGAGCATTCGAAGATGAGGAAGAGAAGATCGACGTGTTTGTGAAAGGATTACCGGAAAGAATCCAAGAAGATATAAGTTCACACAAGCCTGCCTCCATACAACAGGCATGTAGAATGGCTCACAAACTAGTGATCCAGATTGAAGAAAGAATTAGAGAACAGACTGCTGAAGAGGCCAATGTGAAGCAAGTCAAAAGAAAGTGGGAGGAAAACGGTGATAAGAATCACCAATACAACAACAACAGCAATTACAACAATAATCGCAAAAATTATCCCAACAATCGCAACATCAATCGCAACTACAACAAACGGCCCAACAACAACAACAACAACAACAACAACAACAACAACAGCAACTACAAGAATCATCCCAACAACAATAATAACCGCAACAACAACAACAATCAGAAGCAGCTATGCCAAAGGTGTGAAAAGTATCACTCGGGGTTCTGCACCAAATTTTGCAACAAGTGTAAAAGAAATGGTCATAGCGCGGCGAAGTGTGAGGTCTACGGACCAGGGGTTAATAGAACGAAAGGAACAAATGGTGTCGGAACGAGTAATGGCGGAGCAAGTAGTGTCGGAGCAAGTTATGCCAATGTAGTTTGTTATAAATGTGGAAAACCGGGCCACATTATTAGGAATTGCCCGAACCAGGAGAACACGAATGGACAAGGCCGCGGAAGAGTTTTCAATATTAATGCGGCAGAGGCACATGAAGACCCGGAGCTTGTTACGGGTACGTTTCTTATTGACAATAAATCTGCTTACGTTTTATTTGATTCGGGTGTGGATAGAAGCTATATGAGTAGAGATTTTTGTGCTAAATTAACTTGTCCATTGATGTGATGACCCGGGAATTTCCGACCAAATTTAAACATAATCTTATATGATTCGACTCGATAAGCAAAGTCTATTAAACCGAGTCTCATTATGTTTGAACTATTTCATGATAACATTTGACCTTTAACTATTTCCGACGATTCACGAACCTTTAATTGTAACTAAGAATGTAAATATAAATAATTATATATAAAACTAATTATATTAGTATTAATGAACTATTAAGTAATTTTGTTATTATAAAAGATAACATTTAATAACTAAAGATTTTCATTTTGAATATATATAGTATATTGTATATAAATGATTCAAACATATTTTACCAACGTTATCAAAATATTAAATGTACAATGTTATACTTTGTAGTTAATTGTTTAATATACATAATTAATCATCTACTCAACATTTAAAACATGATTTTATATATATGGTAGTATACATATATACATAAATATAACTATATATATATGATTTTATACATAATTATTATATTATGTATATGTAGAAATTTATAATATATCTATGATGAAATAATGTACTATTTTAATAAATATATATAATACTTACATATATAAAACATTTATATTTTTCATAATTACATACATAAGTATAATATAATTAGTATGTAAATAAATATTATAATATATTTATATTAAAATGCATAAATATATAATATTCAGTATATGTTACAATACATATTACATAATTATTAAATATTACATAATAATAGATGATATTAATAAATTAAATTTAAATACAAATATAGTTGTTGTAGTAATGTTATTTGTATCGTCAAATATCAATATTTGTATTCATAATATCACTTTATATCATATAAAGATGAAATTGGATGTATAAATTAGATTATTATTACTAATATTATTATTATCGATAAAATATTAATATTATCATAATTAGTATGGTATTATTATTATTATTATTATTATTATTATTATTATTATTATCATTTTTACAATTATTATTATCATTAATATTATATTTATCATTATTATTAATTTTATTAATATTATTAGATATTAATAGTATTGTTATTATATATTATTATTATTAATTAAAAAAAACAGTAGGGATCTATATTATACGCTTGACCTCTGTATCCTTTATCTCTATTATTATTATTATTATTTTTGTTTCTTTCCTGCTCCAAACTCGTGAACATGTGTTGACATTTTCTCCATTTTTTATCAACCGATCTCTATTATTACAAAATGATTATGTATAATTGCAAATCAAATAAAAAGGAAATTCAATGGGATTAAAGAGCACAGCGATATTTTTTTCTTCTTCTTCTCTGCACGCTCCAATTTTTTTTTCTCTTAATTCAATTTCGAATAAAGTTTCAAAATCTAAAAATGCAGAAAGGTTCGAAATCTTTCTTTGAATCTATCTGCAAAATCTCAACTCTCAAATCTTTATATCGATCTTGAATTTTGAAGTCAAAGTTTAGTTTAAAAAAAGTCAACAATTGTTCTTGAGACAAATTCGCGTTCGTGTATATGTTTCTGATCAAATTGACGATTCCAGTAGTTTTTATACATGTTTAGAAAACTATTTCGTGTTATAAACATTATCTATAATGTTATCTATTACGAAATCAATTTTTTTTGTTTTGTTCCAAGAACCGACGCTGCAGTAGGCCTTTAGTGTTTTTTTTTTTTTTTTTATTTTAGAACCCAAATTATTTTTTTTCTGTAATGTTTTGAAGCTTTAAAAGGAACCCTGATTTTTTTTTTTTTTTTTTTTTTGGTTATTGATGTTTTGTTGAATCCGTGAGACTTGTGGAGAAGAAGAGGAATAGAAGAAAAACAGTTTATATATAAAATTTAAATTCGATATTAGTACAGAGAATCAGAATTGGTGGGATGGTCGAGAGTGTTTGCGTGTGAGCATGTGGTCACGAGATCGAGTCCAGAGGACGGTAGTTTCTTTTTTTTTTTTTGAAACTCTTTTCATGTGAGGTAGTTTTCTTTTCTAATTTTATTATTGTTATTATATATTAATTATTATTAGTATTATTATTATTATTGTGATTGTTTTGATTGTTATTGTTATTGTTATTATTAGTATCATACTTGTTATCATATTTGAAAGTATTATAGACATTACTATTATTATTATGATAGGTATTAATAATATTATTATTAGTAATAAACTTATCATTTTAGTATTTTATCATCATTAGGATTATGATTATCATTATTATTATTATGAAGGAAATAAAAATATATTATTATCATCAATATTAGAATTTGTACCGGTTTATAAATAATAGTATCATCAGTACATTTACAATTAATAATATCATATTTATCAGTATCATCATTAATATTTACTAGTATTATTATGATTATCATTTATCATTTTATAAATATTAGAACCCTTATTATTAACATAAGTATGGTATTAGTATTAATATTATTTTAGAGTTATTATTATTAGTATCATTAACAGTTATCATTTTCATTTTTTTTGCTATTAGTATTATCATTATTAGTAAATCATTATTATCTAAATTATTATTTTAACAAATAAATCTTTTGTACACTATATATATACTTATGGTATATACTAGGATTGTATTAATAATTCACATAACAAACTAATAAAATTTCATAAATACAATACTAACCACAAATATATGTATATAAATATATTAATGTCACTATTTATATAAACGTAAATCATTATAGATATATATACATAAAATCGATATATATATATAAAATATAACTTAAAATATAATATAAGTATACGTTTTAAAATAAAGGTTAGAATAAATTCTACAAAACTGTAATATATAAATAATACATATTAATAAATGAAATTTTGTAACTTACATTATACGTATTAATATATACACAATTGATATAGGTTCGTGAATCCGAGGCCAACCCTGCATTGTTCAATGACGTCATATGTATTTTTACTACAAAATACAGTATCGTGAGTTTCATTTGCCTTTTTACCCTTTATATTTTTGGGCTGAGAATACATGCGCAACTTTTATAACTGTTTTACGAAATTGACACAAGTACGTGAAACTACATTCTATGGTTGGATTATCGAAGTCGAATATGCCCCTTTTTATTAAGTCTGGTAATCTAAGAATTAGGGAACAGACACCCTAATTGACGCGAATCCTAAAGATAGATCTATCGGGCCCAACAAGCCCCATCCAAAGTACCGGATGTTTTAGTACTTCGAAATTTATATCATGTCCGAAGGAGGATCCCGGAATGATGGGGATATTCTTATATATGAATATTGTTAATGTCGGTTACCAGGTGTTCAATCCATATGAATGATATTTTTGTCTCTATGCATGGGACGTATGTTTATGAGAAATGGAAATCTGAAATCTTGTGGTCTATTAAAATGATGGAAACGATTGTTTAAGTTAAACTAATGAACTCACCAACCTTTTGGTTGAGACTTTAAAGCATGTTTATTCTCAGGTACGAAAGAAATCTTCCGCTGTGTATTTGCTCATTTTATAGATATTACTTGGAGTCATTCATGGCATATTTCAAAAGACGTTGCATTCGAGTCGTCGAGTTCATCAAGATTATTATCAAGTCAATTATAGTTGGATATATTATGAAATGGTATGCATGCCTGTCAACTTTCGATGTAATGAAAGTTTGTCTTTTCAAAAACGAATGCAATGTTTGTAAAATGTATCATATAGAGGTCAAGTATCTCGCGATGTAATCAACTGTTGTGAATCGTTTATAATCGATATGGACTTCGTCCGGATGGATTAGGACGGGTCTTCACAGTTGGTATCAGAGCGGTGGTCTTAGCGAACCAGGTCTTGCATTAGTGAGTCTAACTGATAGTCGTTAGAATGCATTAATGAGTCTGGACTTCGACCGTGTTTGCATGTCAAAAGTTTTGCTTATCATTTAGTGTCGAAAAATTATTTGCTTACCATCCTTAAAGTCTAAGACACGTCTTACTGCCTTTATTGCATAGACAGTGTATAGTTAAATTCATATCTTAGCGTATCTGTTATTGTTACCTTTGCCTGACAGCTTCCGTAGATTCCTCCGTAGCTTATGGGATTTTAGTATTATATATGCATATGTAAATTATGTATTGCAGGGTACTAATCTACATCCTATAATCTATTTCTTATCGAAAATCCTTCATCTGATCGTACGAGATGAATCCCTCAACCAGTTCGAGTCCATCTGATTTCGATAGCTATTTCGATAGTTATTCCGACAGCTATTTCGATATGGATTTCCACTCGAGCTCCGAAAGCAGAGTAACCGGAATGAATCGATCAATTAGCCATCATCTATTCTGAATGAATTGGAGATGGGTTCGTAGTCGACTTAATCAATGGAAACGCGAAGAAGGCGATCATTTCCACTAACCAAATTCACCTCTTGACAATGGACCTAAAACGTTTACCGGCGAACCTGTTCGAGACACCATTTTCTCTCTCATTTCCAAAGTATCTCATCACGATCATATACTATCTCAGATTCTAAACCTCATTCATCCGCTCGTCCGAACCGACAATCATCCCGGTGTAATAGAAGAAGTTAACGAACTTCGCGCATAAGTTGTAGTCTTGGAAAATATGGTGCAAAACGTACCAGCTTCATCCAAATCACCGGCACCAACGGTACCACCAACAACCCAAATTTCAATATCACATGCCTCAACATCTCAATCTATACCTCGAGTATAATCATCATTCTACATGACATTCTACATCAGTTATCTTCGTTCGACATGGTGATTATGTAATCTCTAATGTTTTAGAGATTATTTATTCTAGTTCCAACTGAAAACTAAATGAGTTTAATATCATGTTAACTCATTAAATTCATGATTACATCTGAAGAAAATATATATGTATATATGTTTTCATAAAGATTGTAATTAAAAATTCTTTTGTACAACCCGAGGAATATTTAAATTTCACATTAATAAGTTACACTGTATATTCTTCGAATCTGATTCAACAGTTATTCACTATCCTATTTACAACCACCGGGATACTTATCCGTTCACCAAAGAATAACTATTTTCATTCAAATTCAATTTCATATTTGAATTTTGACCTATCAGAATCCAACAAGTGGCATAATGAAGAAATAATGGACACAATAAAAATTGATTAGAAACAGACTAATTAACAATATTAAATTTTATTAAGAAACCACGCTAACAAAATCCTAGCTAACTGTTCCTAGCTAACTGTTAATTCCGTATTACATTTTATTTATCGCAATTTATTTATCGCAATTTATTTTATCGCAATTTATATTCTCGCAATTTTATTTATTGTCATTTAATTTCTGTTATTTACTTTACGCACTTTATTTATCGTCATTTAATTTCTGTTATTTATTTTACGCACTTTAAATATCGGGACACGTATACAAGGTTTTGACATATCATATCGACACATCTATATATATTATTTGGAATCACCATAGACACTCTATATGCAGTAATGATCGAGTTCTCTATACAGGGTTGAGGTTGATTCTATAATAATATATATACTTTGAGTTGTGATCGAGTCTGAGACATGTACACGGGTCACGATACGTATTAATTAATTCAAATATTATATATTAAACTATATATGAATGATTGCACTGTCAACTGTGGACTATCGACTGTGGACTAATAACATAGGACAATTAAAATGAATTAAAATATTGAATATAACATATGAAACTAAACAATTCTTCAAGTTTGCCACTTGATTTCGTCTTAAACCTCATTTGTATCTTCACGATTACATTCTGCGTTCAAACCTTTCATGATTCTTGAAAACACCTCAATCGATAGGATGAATCAACCGCACTTCATCTACGGAAGGAAAGATTTATGCATATAGTTATGCACCTGAGAAACTCTCGGCAATTGAGTAAAAGTTCAACACGTAGCCGCGTCAGATCCTTTGGCATTTATTAACAAAAACAACTTTGCGATCCCTTTTCAAAATTAGCCAATTTTGTCACAACTCCAACAAGTCAACTTCGACTTTTCGTACGAAACAACCTTATTATAACGTTTATATATACGCGTGCTCTTTTATTGTTACCAGGTAACCTTTCATATTCCATCATATTACCATCAGCGTTTAATCATCTAAAAACACAATTCTCCTGAAACCACCTCGGATTAATAACCGATGATTCAGATATCATAGCATTAAATGCAGAGGAAACAGAAAAATGGTAGATGGTCTAAACGGACAAAAGTTTGATGATAAAGAAAGGAGTGTTAGGAACGCTCGATAGAAAATTGGGTATTGAAAAATAGATTGAGTTACCCATGAAGGAGACCAAGGACAAATACAAGGACCAAATCCTATATTCAAAGGATTCAGGTAATTCTGGATCCGTTGAAATCTTTAGAGAATATCTTGCTCCGAAGTCATGTTAAAATCTTGCGGAAAATCTTTCTCCATCAACCTTCGAACTTAGAAATTCCAAAATATCATCATCAATATCTTTGATATTTCTGAGGATATTTTCATAAATATTCTCGTCCGAAATTATATACCTCTTCGTGCTTCCTGTGTATCAATATATTGGAAACATTCAATAGAAAATATAGTACCGAAAAGCAGATTATGCGAAACTATGAAGAAAGCCGTGGATAAATCACAAAGAATAAGTTTGACTTCAAAGAATCCAAATAATTCAATGTCTGCTAAAGTCTATAGTGAATAACTTGCTCCTTACTCTAAACCCTTGCAGACAATAGTTTCTATCATCCTCTGATCTTAGATATTCTGAGATATTATCGTACCTTTCATTATAAATATCCTCCATATTTCTGGAGATATTTTTATAACTATTCTTATCTGAAATCATTAATCTTTTCGTGCTATCAGTATTACATCATATAGAAACTGTTAGTTTCTATATTCTGTAAATTTTCAAGCTTAAAATATGAATGTTATTGTAGTAATGATGGGAACTGATGCATGAGTTAGTATAATATAATGACACTTGATCAACGTGATTATATTACAGTAAGTCATGCTGAGTTTCTAAATGAAACGTGATGATTCACAGATCATAACGTCATCATGTGCCATGTTACATAACTCTTTCATCCTACTTAACTCCGTAACAAATCAAGAAAATGTATTCTTGATGGTTCTATCTTCCGTGATGTTGATAAATTTGAAAATCAAATCGTGCTATCACGTTCCTTCATGCTTAGAACATTATAATCATTCGAAACTCTATATCTATAAATTCTGGACCATTATTCGCTTGACTTGAAGTCGGGAAGAGAAAACAAAAGCATAGAGCTTTGAAATATAAGGGAGAATATAAAGTCCGATAACAACACATAAATTACAAACCGTGTATATCAATGTTTATCGCAACATAAAGACACGGGAGAATTAAAAACATTATAATCCCGAGGGCGAAGTAGAAGAAATCAGATTCCTCTGGTGGAAGTTGGAAAAGGAGAATGATTGTTGCGATAGTAAGGATGAGGACAAGGATCAGAACTGGATTAATCATTTTCAGAATCTTTTGGATGTATGAACTAAGAAAGAAAGTATAAGAATGGTGAGAATAATGGAAAGAAAGAGCTTAATTTATACTGGAAATATCAGACGTAGTAATCGGGGCAGATCACCGTATTTAATTAAAGAGATCTTAATTTCCATAAATCCCGAAGAATCAGATTTTATAGATCTTCAAGATTTTCTTTAAATCCCTTAAATTCCGGAATTCAACCAAGGCAATGTCAAAAGTTAAGACGCGCCTTATTTTCTAAATTCAAACCTGACTACGTCAAAAGTTAAAAACAAATCTTTGTTTCTCATTTCATCCTTTTGTGAATAGCTTCATTCGCACTCTTCGAATAATTGAATTATTTTTATCCATATTACTCAATGATGATAAAACTCAAGTTATCAACTCATATTCGTCAGGAAAACATATTTATTGTTAGCTATGACGACCTCACTCAAATTTCGGGACGAAATTTCTTTAACGGGTAGGTACTGTGATGACCCGGGAATTTCCGACCAAATTTAAACATAATCTTATATGATTCGACTCGATAAGCAAAGTCTATTAAACCGAGTCTCATTATGTTTGAACTATTTCATGATAACATTTGACCTTTAACTATTTCTGACGATTCACGAACCTTTAATTGTAACTAAGAATGTAAATATAAATAATTATATATAAAACTAATTATATTAGTATTAATGAACTATTAAGTAATTTTGTTATTATAAAAGATAACATTTAATAACTAAAGATTTTCATTTTGAATATATATAGTATATTGTATATAAATGATTCAAACATATTTTACCAACGTTATCAAAATATTAAATGTACAATGTTATACTTTGTAGTTAATTGTTTAATATACATAATTAATCATCTACTCAACATTTAAAACATGATTTTATATATATGGTAGTATACATATATACATAAATATAACTATATATATATGATTTTATACATAATTATTATATTATGTATATGTAGAAATTTATAATATATCTATGATGAAATAATGTACTATTTTAATAAATATATATAATACTTACATATATAAAACATTTATATTTTTCATAATTACATACATAAGTATAATATAATTAGTATGTAAATAAATATTATAATATATTTATATTAAAATGCATAAATATATAATATTCAGTATATGTTACAATACATATTACATAATTATTAAATATTACATAATAATAGATGATATTAATAAATTAAATTTAAATACAAATATAGTTGTTGTAGTAATGTTATTTGTATCGTCAAATATCAATATTTGTATTCATAATATCACTTTATATCATATAAAGATGAAATTGGATGTATAAATTAGATTATTATTACTAATATTATTATTATCGATAAAATATTAATATTATCATAATTAGTATGGTATTATTATTATTATTATTATTATTATTATTATTATTATTATTATCATTTTTACAATTATTATTATCATTAATATTATATTTATCATTATTATTAATTTTATTAATATTATTAGATATTAATAGTATTGTTATTATATATTATTATTATTAATTAAAAAAAACAGTAGGGATCTATATTATACGCTTGACCTCTGTATCCTTTATCTCTATTATTATTATTATTATTTTTGTTTCTTTCCTGCTCCAAACTCGTGAACCTGTGTTGACATTTTCTCCATTTTTTATCAACCGATCTCTATTATTACAAAATGATTATGTATAATTGCAAATCAAATAAAAAGGAAATTCAATGGGATTAAAGAGCACAGCGATATTTTTTTTTTCTTCTTCTCTGCACGCTCCAATTTTTTTTTCTCTTAATTCAATTTCGAATAAAGTTTCAAAATCTAAAAATGCAGAAAGGTTCGAAATCTTTCTTTGAATCTATCTGCAAAATCTCAACTCTCAAATCTTTATATCGATCTTGAATTTTGAAGTCAAAGTTTAGTTTAAAAAAAGTCAACAATTGTTCTTGAGACAAATTCGCGTTCGTGTATATGTTTCTGATCAAATTGACGATTCCAGTAGTTTTTATACATGTTTAGAAAACTATTTCGTGTTATAAACATTATCTATAATGTTATCTATTACGAAATCAATTTTTTTTGTTTTGTTCTAAGAACCGACGCTGCAGTAGGCCTTTAGTGTTTTTTTTTTTTTATTTTAGAACCCAAATTATTTTTTTTCTGTAATGTTTTGAAGCTTTAAAAGGAACCCTGATTTTTTTTTTTTTTTTTTGGTTATTGATGTTTTGTTGAATCCGTGAGACTTGTGGAGAAGAAGAGGAATAGAAGAAAAACAGTTTATATATAAAATTTAAATTCGATATTAGTACAGAGAATCAGAATTGGTGGGATGGTCGAGAGTGTTTGCGTGTGAGCATGTGGTCACGAGATCGAGTCCAGAGGACGGTAGTTTCTTTTTTTTTTTTGAAACTCTTTTCATGTGAGGTAGTTTTCTTTTCTAATTTTATTATTGTTATTATATATTAATTATTATTAGTATTATTATTATTATTGTGATTGTTTTGATTGTTATTGTTATTGTTATTGTTATTATTAGTATCATACTTGTTATCATATTTGAAAGTATTATAGACATTACTATTATTATTATGATAGGTATTAATAATATTATTATTAGTAATAAACTTATCATTTTAGTATTTTATCATCATTAGGATTATGATTATCATTATTATTATTATGAAGGAAATAAAAATATATTATTATCATCAATATTAGAATTTGTACCGGTTTATAAATAATAGTATCATCAGTACATTTACAATTAATAATATCATATTTATCAGTATCATCATTAATATTTACTAGTATTATTATGATTATCATTTATCATTTTATAAATATTAGAACCCTTATTATTAACATAAGTATGGTATTAGTATTAATATTATTTTAGAGTTATTATTATTAGTATCATTAACAGTTATCATTTTCATTTTTTTTGCTATTAGTATTATCATTATTAGTAAATCATTATTATCTAAATTATTATTTTAACAAATAAATCTTTTGTACACTATATATATACTTATGGTATATACTAGGATTGTATTAATAATTCACATAACAAACTAATAAAATTTCATAAATACAATACTAACCACAAATATATGTATATAAATATATTAATGTCACTATTTATATAAACGTAAATCATTATAGATATATATACATAAAATCGATATATATATATAAAATATAACTTAAAATATAATATAAGTATACGTTTTAAAATAAAGGTTAGAATAAATTCTACAAAACTGTAATATATAAATAATACATATTAATAAATGAAATTTTGTAACTTACATTATACGTATTAATATATACACAATTGATATAGGTTCGTGAATCCGAGGCCAACCCTGCATTGTTCAATGACGTCATATGTATTTTTACTACAAAATACAGTATCGTGAGTTTCATTTGCCTTTTTACCCTTTATATTTTTGGGCTGAGAATACATGCGCAACTTTTATAACTGTTTTACGAAATTGACACAAGTACGTGAAACTACATTCTATGGTTGGATTATCGAAGTCGAATATGCCCCTTTTTATTAAGTCTGGTAATCTAAGAATTAGGGAACAGACACCCTAATTGACGCGAATCCTAAAGATAGATCTATCGGGCCCAACAAGCCCCATCCAAAGTACCGGATGTTTTAGTACTTCGAAATTTATATCATGTCCGAAGGAGGATCCCGGAATGATGGGGATATTCTTATATATGAATATTGTTAATGTCGGTTACCAGGTGTTCAATCCATATGAATGATATTTTTGTCTCTATGCATGGGACGTATGTTTATGAGAAATGGAAATCTGAAATCTTGTGGTCTATTAAAATGATGGAAACGATTGTTTAAGTTAAACTAATGAACTCACCAACCTTTTGGTTGACACTTTAAAGCATGTTTATTCTCAGGTACGAAAGAAATCTTCCGCTGTGTATTTGCTCATTTTATAGATATTACTTGGAGTCATTCATGGCATATTTCAAAAGACGTTGCATTCGAGTCGTCGAGTTCATCAAGATTATTATCAAGTCAATTATAGTTGGATATATTATGAAATGGTATGCATGCCTGTCAACTTTCGATGTAATGAAAGTTTGTCTTTTCAAAAACGAATGCAATGTTTGTAAAATGTATCATATAGAGGTCAAGTATCTCGCGATGTAATCAACTGTTGTGAATCGTTTATAATCGATATGGACTTCGTCCGGATGGATTAGGACGGGTCTTCACAATTGACGCCTTTGGATAGTAAATTTTTACTCGAATTAGCAAATGGTAAATTAATTTCAGCAGATAATATATGTCGGAATCAAGAAATTAAACTGGTTAGCGAAACATTTAAGATTGATTTGATACCAGTAGAGTTAGGGAGTTTTGATGTGATAATCGGTATGGAATGGTTGAAAGAAGTGAAAGCAGAGATCGTTTGTTACAAAAATGCAATTCGCATTATACGAGAAAAAGGAAAACCCTTAATGGTGTACGGAGAAAAGGGCAACACAAAGCTACATCTTATTAGTAATTTGAAGGCACAAAAACTAATAAGAAAAGGTTGCTATGCTGTTCTAGCACACGTCGAGAAAGTACAAACTGAAGAAAAGAGCATCAATGATGTTCCCATTGCAAAAGAATTTCCCGATGTATTTCCGAAAGAATTACCGGGATTACCCCCACATCGATCCGTTGAATTTCAAATAGATCTTGTACCAGGAGCTGCACCAATAGCTCGTGCTCCTTACAGACTCGCACCCAGCTAGATGAAAGAACTGCAAAGCCAATTACAAGAACTTTTAGAGCGTGGTTTCATTCGACCAAGCACATCACCGTGGGGAGCTCCTGTTTTGTTTGTCAAGAAGAAAGATGGTACATTCAGGTTGTGTATCGACTACCGAGAGTTGAAAAAACTTACCATCAAGAACCGCTACCCACTACCGAGAATCGACGACTTATTTGATCAACTACAAGGCTCGTCTGTTTATTCAAAGATTGACTTACGTTCCGGGTATCATCAAATGCGGGTGAAAGAAGATGATATTCCAAAGACTGCTTTCAGAACACGTTACGGTCATTATGAGTTTATGGTCATGCCGTTTGGTTTAACTAATGCACCAGCTATGTTCATGGACCTTATGAACCGAGTGTGTGTACCATACCTTGACAAGTTTGTCATTGTTTTCATTGATGACATACTTATTTACTCAAAGAATGACCAAGAACACGGTGAACATTTGAGAAAGGTGTTAGAAGTATTGAGGAAGGAAGAATTGTACGCTAAGTTTTCAAAGTGTGCATTTTGATTGGAAGAAGTTCAATTCCTCGGTCACATAGTGAACAAATAGGTATTAAGGTGGATCTGGCAAAGATAGAAACTGTTGAAAAGTGGGAAACCCCGAAAACTCCGAAACACCTACGCCAGTTTTTAGGACTAGCTGGTTACTACAGAAGGTTCATCCAAGACTTTTCCAGAATAGCAAAACCCTTGACTGCATTAACGCATAAAGGGAAGAAATTTGAATGGAATGATGAACAAGAGAAAGCGTTTCAGTTATTAAAGAAAAAGCTAACTACGGCACCTATATTGTCATTGCCTGAAGGGAATGATGATTTTGTGATTTATTGTGACGCATCAAAGCAAGGTCTCGGTTGTGTATTAATGCAACGAATGAAGGTGATTGCTTATGCGTCTAGACAATTGAAGATTCACGAACAAAATTATACGACGCATGATTTGGAATTAGGCGCGGTTGTTTTTGCATTAAAGACTTGGAGGCACTACTTATATGGGGTTAAAAGTATTATATATACCGACCACAAAAGTCTTCAACACATATTTAATCAGAAACAACTGAATATGAGGCAGCGTAGGTGGATTGAATTATTGATTGATTACGACTTTGAGATTCGTTACCACCCGGGAAAGGCAAATGTGGTAGCCGATGCCTTGAGCAGGAAGGACAGAGAACCCATTCGAGTAAAATCTATGAATATAATGATTCATAATAACCTTACTACTCAAATAAAGGAGGCGCAACAAGGAGTTTTAAAAGAGGGAAATTTAAAGGATGAAATACCCAAAGGATCGGAGAAGCATCTTAATATTCGGGAAGACGGAACCCGGTATAGGGCTGAAAGGATTTGGGTACCAAAATTTGGAGATATGAGAGAAATGGTACTTAGAGAAGCTCATAAAACCAGATACTCAATACATCCTGGAACGGGGAAGATGTACAAGGATCTCAAGAAACATTTTTGGTGGCCGGGTATGAAAGCCGATGTTGCTAAATACGTAGGAGAATGTTTGACGTGTTCTAAGGTCAAAGCTGAGCATCAGAAACCATCAGGTCTACTTCAACAACCCGAAATCCCGGAATGGAAATGGGAAAACATTACCATGGATTTCATCACTAAATTGCCAAGGACTGCAAGTGGTTTTGATACTATTTGGGTAATAGTTGATCGTCTCACCAAATCAGCACACTTCCTGCCAATAAGAGAAGATGACAAGATGGAGAAGTTAGCACGACTGTATTTGAAGGAAGTCGTCTCCAGACATGGAATACCAATCTCTATTATCTCTGATAGGGATGACAGATTTATTTCAAGATTCTGGCAGACATTACAGCAAGCATTAGGAACTCGTCTAGACATTAGTACTGCCTATCATCCACAAACTGATGGGCAGAGTGAAAGGACGATACAAACACTTGAAGACATGCTACGAGCATGTGTTATTGATTTCGAAAACAGTTGGGATCGACATCTACCGTTAGCAGAATTTTCCTACAACAACAGCTACCATTCAAGCATTGAGATGGCACCGTTTGAAGCACTTTATGGTAGAAAGTGCAGGTCTCCGATTTGTTGGAGTGAAGTGGGGGATAGACAGATTACGGGTCCAGAGATTATACAAGAAACTACCGAGAAGATCATCCAAATTCAACAACGGTTGAAAACCGCCCAAAGTCGACAAAAGAGCTACGCTGACATTAAAAGAAAAGATATAGAATTTGAAATTGGAGAGATGGTCATGCTTAAAGTTGCACCTTGGAAAGGCGTTGTTCGATTTGGTAAACGAGGGAAATTAAATCCAAGGTATATTGGACCATACAAGATTATTGATCGTGTCGGACCAGTAGCTTACCGACTTGAGTTACCTCAACAACTCGCGGCTGTACATAACACTTTCCACGTCTCGAATTTGAAGAAATGTTTTGCTAAAGAAGATCTCACTATTCCGTTAGATGAAATCCAAATCAATGAAAAACTTCAATTCATCGAAGAACCCGTCGAAATAATGGATCGTGAGGTTAAAAGACTTAAGCAAAACAAGATACCAATTGTTAAGGTTCGATGAAATGCTCGTAGAGGACCCGAGTTCACCTGGGAGCGTGAAGATCAGATGAAGAAGAAATACCCACATCTATTTCCAGAAGATTCGTCAACACCTTCAACAGCTTAAAATTTCGGGACGAAATTTATTTAACGGGTAGGTACTGCAGTGACCCGAACTTTTCCATGTTTATATATATTAATTGAGATTGATATTTACATGATTAAATGTTTCCAACATGTTAAGCAATCAAACTTGTTAAGACTTGATTAATTGAAATATGTTTCATATAGACAATTGACCACCCAAGTTGACCGGTGATTCACGAACGTTAAAACTTGTAAAAACTATATGATGACATATATATGGATATATATATAGTTAACATGATACTATGATAAGTAAACATATCATTAAGTATATTAACAATGAACTACATATGTAAAAACAAGACTACTAACTTAATGATTTTTAAACGAGACATATATGTAACGATTATCGTTGTAAAGACATTTAATATATATATATATATATATATATCATATTAAGAGATATTCATACATGATAATATCATGATAATATAATAATTTAAAATCTCATTTGATATTATAAACATTGGGTTAACAACATTTAACAAGATCGTTAACCTAAAGGTTTCAAAATAACACTTACATGTAACGACTAACGATGACTTAACGACTCAGTTAAAATGTAGATACATGTAGTGTTTTAATATGTATTTATACACTTTTGAAAGACTTAAATACACTTATCAAAATACTTCTACTTAACAAAAATGCTTACAATTACATCCTCGTTCAGTTTCATCAACAATTCTACTCGTATGCACCCGTATTCGTACTCGTACAATACACAGCTTTTAGATGTATGTACTATTGGTATATACACTCCAATGATCAGCTCTTAGCAGCCCATGTGAGTCACCTAACACATGTGGGAACCATCATTTGGCAACTAGCATGAAATATCTCATAAAATTACAAAAATATGAGTAATCATTCATGACTTATTTACATGAAAACAAAATTACATATCCTTTATATCTAATCCATACACCAACGACCAAAAACACCTACAAACACTTTCATTCTTCAATTTTATTCATCTAATTGATCTCTCTCAAGTTCTATCTTCAAGTTCTAAGTGTTCTTCATATATTCTACAAGTTCAAGTTACATAAAATCAAGAATACTTTCAAGTTTGCTAGCTCACTTCCAATCTTGTAAGGTGATCATCCAACCTCAAGAAATCTTTGTTTCTTACAGTAGGTTATCATTCTAATACAAGGTAATAATCATATTCAAACTTTGGTTCAATTTCTATAACTATAACAATCTTATTTCAAGTGATGATCTTACTTGAACTTGTTTTCGTGTCATGATTCTGCTTCAAGAACTTCGAGCCATCCAAGGATCCGTTGAAGCTAGATCCATTTTTCTCTTTTCCAGTAGGTTTATCCAAGGAACTTAAGGTAGTAATGATGTTCATAACATCATTCGATTCATATATATAAAGCTATCTTATTCGAAGGTTTAAACTTGTAATCACTAGAACATAGTTTAGTTAATTCTAAACTTGTTCGCAAACAAAAGTTAATCCTTCTAACTTGAATTTTAAAAGCAACTAAACACATGTTCTATATCTATATGATATGCTAACTTAATGATTTAAAACCTGGAAACACGAAAAACACCGTAAAACCGGATTTACGCCGTCGTAGTAACACCGCGGACTGTTTTGGGTTAGTTAATTAAAAACTATGATAAACTTTGATTTAAAAGTTGTTATTCTGAGAAAATGATTTTTATTATGAACATGAAACTATATCCAAAAATTATGGTTAAACTCAAAGTGGAAGTATGTTTTCTAAAATGGTCATCTAGACGTCGTTCTTTCGACTGAAATGACTACCTTTACAAAAACGACTTGTAACTTATTTTTTCGACTATAAACCTATACTTTTTCTGTTGAGATTCATAAAATAGAGTTCAATATGAAACCATAGCAATTTGATTCACTCAAAACGGATTTAAAATGAAGAAGTTATGGGTAAAACAAGATTGGATAATTTTTCTCATTTTAGCTACGTGAAAATTGGTAACAAATCTATTCCAACCATAACTTAATCAACTTGTATTGTATATTATGTAATCTTGAGATACCATAGACACGTATACAATGTTTCGACCTATCATGTCGACACATCTATATATATTTCGGAACAACCATAGACACTCTATATGTGAATGTTGGAGTTAGCTATACAGGGTTGAGGTTGATTCCAAAATATATATAGTTTGAGTTGTGATCAATACTGAGATACGTATACACTGGGTCGTGGATTGATTCAAGATAATATTTATCGATTTATTTCTGTACATCTAACTGTGGACAACTAGTTGTAGGTTACTAACGAGGACAGCTGACTTAATAAACTTAAAACATCAAAATATATTAAAAGTGTTGTAAATATATTTTGAACATACTTTGATATATATGTATATATTGTTATAGGTTCGTGAATTAACCAGTGGCCAAGTCTTACTTCCCGACGAAGTAAAAATCTGTGAAAGTGAGTTATAGTCCCACTTTTAAAATCTAATATTTTTGGGATGAGAATACATGCAGGTTTTATAAATGATTTACAAAATAGATACAAGTACGTGAAACTACATTCTATGGTTGAATTATCGAAATCGAATATGCCCCTTTTTATTAAGTCTGGTAATCTAAGAATTAGGGAACAGACACCCTAATTGACGCGAATCCTAAAGATAGATCTAATGGGCCTAACAAACCCCATCCAAAGTACCGAATGCTTTAGTACTTCGAAATTTATATCATATCCGAAGGGTGTCCCGGAATGATGGGGATATTCTTATATATGCATCTTGTTAATGTCGGTTACCAGGTGTTCACCATATGAATGATTTTTATTTCTATGTATGGGATGTGTATTGAAATATGAAATCTTGTGGTCTATTATTATGATTTGATATATATAGGTTAAACCTATAACTCACCAACATTTTTGTTGACGTTTTAAGCATGTTTATTCTCAGGTGATTATTAAGAGCTTCCGCTGTCGCATACTTAAATAAGGACGAGATTTGGAGTCCGTGCTTGTATGATATTGTGTAAAAACTGCATTCAAGAAACTTATTTTGTTGTAACATATTTGTATTGTAAACTATTATGTAATGGTCGTGTGTAAACAGGATATTTTAGATTATCATTATTTGATAATCTACGTAAAGCTTTTTAAATCTTTATTGATGAAATAAAGGTTATGGTTTGTTTTAAAATGAATGCAGTCTTTGAAAAACGTCTCATATAGAGGTCAAAACCTCGCAACGAAATCAATTAATATGGAACGTTTTTAATCAATAAGAACGGGACATTTCAATCCCGCCACGAATATCTAATATCCAGAATTCTAGATCTTAATCATCCACTTGTCCGAACCGCCAATCATCCCGGAATAGTAGAAGAAGTCAACGAGCTTCGCGCTCGAGTAGTAGCTTTGGAGAATATGGTGCGAAATCTAAGAGCATCAGCAGCACCAGCAGCATAACCAGCACCACTAGTACCATCAACATCACCACCAACAGCATCGGCTTCACCAACAACATCCGCATACCACACCTCAACATCACACTCGGTACTTCGGATATCAACATCATACGCCCCATAGATACCAAGGAATATTAGTAATTGTGAGTTAAGATGTATTTACTCATTCTTCCTGGAAAAAAAAAATTATATATGTATACTTTATATATATATATATGGTTTGGAACAATAATAAATCTTTTCGTACTAAGCTATTACGTGTGAATCTTAACTAGTATGTACTACTTGGTTAAATCATATCATTAATATGCTATGATGTACATCCTTCGTTAATGACTTAACAATCATTAATCACTGCTTCAGCACAATAAACTCCATTTCATAATAAACTAAGTGTATTATTCAAATACATGTTTGATTTTTCACTTCTATTTTTGATGTACTCGAAACTTTCTAGAAAACATTATTCGTGCCTTGTAAATTTCACAAGAACTCCACGAGCATCAATATCATATACCGAGGTATATCAAAAAACAATGAACGATGAAGTATTGATTCATAACTTCATTAGCAAAATATTTCGTGACAATTATGAAATCTCTAAGGCTTTGGAGATTATCTTCAACCGTAAATCAAATGAGTTTAATATTATATTAACTCATTAAATCCATAATTACATCTGAAGAATAAATACGAATATATATCTTCATAAAAATTGTAATTAAAAACCCTTCTGTACAAACTGTAAATTGTAAAAATATTTAACGGGTAGGTAAAACCCGAGAAATATTTATATCTCACATTAATATGTTACATTATACATTCTTCAAATTCTGATTCAATAATCAGTAACTATACTAATTACACTCACAAGATATGTGTATCCGTTCACTAAAGAACAACTACTACATATTATGATTTTGACGTATCGGAATCTAAGTAAAGCTTTAGCAAGTGTTATCTTCCTAAAGATCACTACATTCATGAATTATATTCATTTGTATTCTATGATGAATTATCACATCAAACCATCGAAATTATCATTCATTACTTTTGAAATCAACAACGCCTATTCGTCAACCATTAGATCCGTTAACGATTACAATCAGCGTTTAATCATCTAAAAATAAAATCTCTTGAAACCATCTCGGATTAATAACCAACGATTCAGATTCGTTAACCTTGAGAATGCTGACGAAGCAGCAAAAGCTATAGATGGTCTTAATGGCCAAAAGTTTGATGATAAAGAATAACGTATTGAAAAAGCTCAGATTTGGAACTGAAAAACGGATTGAGCTAACCATGAAGGAGACCAAGGACAAATACAAGGACCAAACCTTATATTCAAAGAATCCAGGTAATTCTGGATCCGATGATATCTTTAGAGAATATCTTGCTCCGAAGTCATGCTGAATTTCTAATGGAAGATGATGATTCACAGACCTTACAATTATCATGAACCATGTTACATAACTCTTTCATTCTATTTAACTACTAAACATATCAAGGAAATATATTTCTTGATGATTCGGTCTTTTTCGAATATTCTGGTAATTTGACAAATCAAATCGTGCTATTACCTTTCCTTTCTACCTTGTATATTATGATCATTCGAAACTCCATACCTACGAATTCTGGACCATTACTTGCTTAATTTAAAGTCGAGAGGAGAAAACAAGGTGAAAACTGATACTATGACGATGAACAGCGAATGTTTCTGCATCATCATCGGCTATTGATCCGTATTATTTGACCATGTATAGAAGAACAAGTTGAAGATCTTCTTGGATAAAAAGCATGAGTCTTCGAAAAATAGGTCAGAATATAAAAGACAACAAACATGGAAGATCATAAACCATTTATATCAATAAGTATTGAAAAATAGAGGAGTGGTAGAATTAAAAATACTGTCACCCCTAGAGCATTATAGAAAAACAGAGATTCTTCTGGTGGTAGACTAAAAAGAAGAATGACTGTATACACAGTCAAAATAGTAACGAAAATCAAGAGCGGATGAAGCATCTTCACAAAATTTTCGAAAATAGAATCTTGAAAGTAAGAAGATTGAGGTTGAGAAAATAAGGCCGCAGAGATGATTAATTTATATCAGAACTTTTTACCATAGCAACGCGTCAGCCGATTAAGATAATCGTATTAAATCAAAAAGAAAAGGATTCTAATTTCCTTAATTACCGGGATTCAAATCTCACAGATTTCAAACGATTATATTCAAATCCCTTGAATTTAGGAGAATCAATAGTGATTACATCGAAAAGTCAAGGCGGACAACTATTACTTCAATACATCCATTAGTGACATATTCAGTCGTATTTTTACACATAACCGAATCATTTCATTCATATTCTTGATGATAAGAAATTCTATACACTTAACTGGTATTCATTACGAAACCGAACGGACCTTAGAAGTCCATCCGTATAGAGATCTCGAAAGATTATTTAATCTTATCATATTATTTGACGAAACACTCGTATATGACCAAATTCTTTTATTAAAAGAATCTATGAAGGCTTACGTCTAGAAAGACAAACTATTCAAGCCAAGTATAAACTTTATTTGCAAACTTCGTTATAGAATTCAAGCTCACGTTGAAACGTGGATTTCTAATGATACGAAAATATTTTATTTTCATCAATAACTGCCATCATCCAAATTTCGGGACGAAATTTCAATAACGGTGAGGTAATGTAACAACCCAACTTTTTCCGTTACTTTAGTTAACTGTCCGTTAGTTGGTTAATGGAACTTACGTGAATTTTTTTTTTTTGTATTTAAAGAAATTAAATGCGTACTTGATCCTTAGTGGATTACTTGAATTAATATGTTATATTAATTAGTAAACTTAATTCGGTTGATGAATTAAACTAGAAACGACACGATTAAAGTTAATCGCCTAGAAAACTTTTCAGTTAACGGAACTCAGAAAAATGATAGAATAATTATTGTTAATAATTATTGAACTTACGAAAGAAATTTAATTTATTATTTACTTAATGAATTAAACACGGTGATTTTGTTTCAACGACTAGTTAACGTTCCGGAGATTCGGTACGGTTAATGTAGTGACCCGAACTTTTCCATGTTTATATATATTAATTGAGATTGATATTTACATGATTAAATGTTTCCAACATGTTAAGCAATTAAACTTGTTAAGACTTGATTAATTGAAATATGTTTCATATAGACAATTGACCACCCAAGTTGACCGGCGATTCACGAACGTTAAAACTTGTAAAAACGACATGACGATATATATATGGATATACATATGGTTAACATGAGATTATGATAAGTAAGTATCTCCATAAGTATATTAACAATGAGTTACATACATATAAACAAGACTACTAACTTAAGGATTTCGAAACGAGACATATATGTAACGATTATCGTTGTAACGACATTTAAATGAATATATATCATATTAAGATATATTAATATATCATAATATCATGATAATATAATAATTTAAAATCTAATTTGATATTATAAACATTGGGTTAACAACATTTAACAAGATCGTTAACCTAAAGGTTTCAAAACAACACTTACATGTAACGACTAACGATGACTTAACGACTCAGTTAAAATGTATATACATGTAGTGTTTTAATATGTATTTATACACTTTTGAAAGACTTCAATACACTTATCAAAATACTTCTACTTAACAAAAATGCTTACAATTACATCCTCGTTCAGTTTCATCAACAATTCTACTCGTATGCACCCGTATTCGTACTCGTACAATACACAGCTTTTAGATGTATGTACTATTGGTATATACACTCCAATGATCAGCTCTTAGCAGCCCATGTGAGTTACCTAACACATGTGGGAACCATCATTTGGCAACTAGCATGAAATATCTCATAAAATTACAAAAATATGAGTAATCATTCATGACTTATTTACATGAAAACAAAATTACATATCCTTTATATCTAATCCATACACCAACGACCAAAAACACCTACAAACACTTTCATTCTTCAATTTTCTTCATCTAGTTAATCTCTCTCAAGTTCTATCTTCAAGTTCTAAGTGTTCTTCATAAATTCCAAAAGTTCTAGTTTCATAAAATCAAGAATACTTTCAAGTTTGCTAGCTCACTTCCAATCTTGTAAGGTGATCATCCAACCTCAAGAAATCTTTGTTTCTTACAGTAGGTTATCATTCTAATACAAGGTAATAATCATATTCAAACTTTGGTTCAATTTCTATAACTATAACAATCTTATTTCAAGTGATGATCTTACTTGAACTTGTTTTCGTGTCATGATTTTGCTTCAAGAACTTTGAGCCATCCAAGGATCCATTGAAGCTAGATCCATTTTTCTCTTTTCCAGTAGGTTCATCCAAGGAACTTAAGGTAGTAATGATGTTCATAACATCATTCGATTCATACATATAAAGCTATCTTATTCGAAGGTTTAAACTTGTAATCACTAGAACATAGTTTAGTTAATTCTAAACTTGTTCACAAACAAAAGTTAATCCTTCTAACTTGACTTTTAAAATCAACTAAACACATGTTCTATATCTATATGATATGCTAACTTAATGATTTAAAACCTGGAAACACGAAAAACACCGTAAAACCGGATTTACGCCGTCGTAGTAACACCGCGGGCTGTTTTGGGTTAGTTAATTAAAAACTATGATAAACTTTGATTTAAAAGTTGTTATTCTGAGAAAATGATTTTTATTATGAACATGAAACTATATCCAAAAATTATGGTTAAACTCAAAGTGGAAGTATGTTTTCTAAAATGGTCATCTAGACGTCGTTCTTTCGACTGAAATGACTACCTTTACAAAAACGACTTGTAACTTATTTTTCCGACTATAAACCTATACTTTTTCTGTTTAGATTCATAAAATAGAGTTCAATATGAAATCATAGCAATTTGATTCACTCAAAACGGATTTAAAATGAAGAAGTTATGGGTAAAACAAGATTGGATAATTTTTCTCATTTTAGCTACGTGAAAATTGGTAACAAATCTATTCCAACCATAACTTAATCAACTTGTATTGTATATTATGTAATCTTGAGATACCATAGACACGTATACAATGTTTCGACCTATCATGTCGACACATCTATATATATTTCGGAACAACCATAGACACTCTATATGTGAATGTTGGAGTTAGCTATACAGGGTTGAGGTTGATTCCAAAATATATATAGTTTGAGTTGTGATCAATACTGAGATACGTATACACTGGGTCGTGGATTGATTCAAGATAATATTTATCGATTTATTTCTGTACATCTAACTGTGGACAACTAGTTATAGGTTACTAACGAGGACAGCTGACTTAATAAACTTAAAACATCAAAATATATTAAAAGTGTTGTAAATATATTTTGAACATACTTTAATATATATGTATATATTGTTATAGGTTCGTGAATCAACAGTGGCCAAGTCTTACTTCCCGACGAAGTAAAAATCTGTGAAAGTGAGTTATAGTCCCACTTTTAAAATCTAATATTTTTGGGATGAGAATACATGCAGGTTTTATAAATGATTTACAAAATAGACACAAGTACGTGAAACTACATTCTATGGTTGAATTATCGAAATCGAATATGCCCCTTTTTATTAAGTCTGGTAATCTAAGAATTAGGGAACAGACACCCTAATTGACGCGAATCCTAAAGATAGATCTATTGGGCCTAACAAACCCCATCCAAAGTACCGGATGCTTTAGTACTTCGAAATTTATATCATATCCGAAGGGTGTCCCGGAATGATGGGGATATTCTTATATATGCATCTTGTTAATGTCGGTTACCAGGTGTTCACCATATGAATGATTTTTATCTCTATGTATGGGGTGTGTATTGAAATATGAAATCTTGTGGTCTATTATTATGATTTGATATATATAGGTTAAACCTATAACTCACCAACATTTTTGTTGACGTTTTAAGCATGTTTATTCTCAGGTGATTATTAAGAGCTTCCGCTGTCGCATACTTAAATAAGGACGAGATTTGGAGTCCATGCTTGTATGATATTGTGTAAAAACTGCATTCAAGAAACTTATTTTGTTGTAACATATTTGTATTGTAAACCATTATGTAATGGTCGTGTGTAAACAGGATATTTTAGATTATCATTATTTGATAATCTACGTAAAGCTTTTTAAACCTTTATTGATGAAATAAAGGTTATGGTTTGTTTTAAAATGAATGCAGTCTTTGAAAAACGTCTCATATAGAGGTCAAAACCTCGCAACGAAATCAATTAATATGGAACGTTTTTAATCAATAAGAACGGGACATTTCAGTTGGTATCCGAGCGTTGGTCTTAGAGAACCAGAAAATTTGCATTAGTGTGTCTTATCGAGTTTGTTAGGATGCATTAGTGAGTCTGGACTTCGACCGTGTTTTCTTTAAAAATGATTGCTTAACATTTTTGTTGGAAACTATATATTTTTAACATATGAATATTATGTGATATATTAATCTCTTAACGTGTTTGATATTATGTGATAGATGTCTACCTCTAGAACAAGTCCCATTGACTTACCTAATAATAATGAAGAGTCAAATGTAAATTGGAATGATTTGTGGACTGATTCACAAGTTCCCGAAGAGGAACCGGAAGAAGAGTCGGAACCGGAAGAAGAATCGGAACCGGAAGAAGAATCGGAACCGGATGAAGAAATAGAACCGGTGGGGGAAATAATAAAACGGTTAAGTAAAAGAAAATCCTCAACCAACCGACCAAAGTTAATTATGGTCAATGGTGTTTCCGCCAAGGAAGCAAAATATTGGGAGGATTACCAATTCTCCGATGAATCGGATTCCGACGAGAATTCCGATGATGTTATAGAAATTACCCCAACTGAATTTAAAAAGGGAAAAGAAAATAATAAAGGAAAGGGCATAAAAATAGAGAAATCTAATTCCAACCCCGATGAACTTTATATGTATCGTCAACCCCCGAAGTCCTTAAGTTGTAACAATGACCCGGGAACCTCTAAACCACCAGGTTTTTCTAAACCAATGTGGAAAATTACGGCTCGTATTGGGGGAACATCATATATCCCTAGAAACTTGGCAAAACGAACCAAAACCGAAGTAGAAGAAACAAGCGAGTCGGAATAATATAGTTGTATTCGTGTGGTGTAATATATGTAATATAGTGTGCTTATGCTTTATGATATATGTAAAAATTGCTTGTATTAATAAGTATTTTTTTTATGAATCTAACTCTTGTCTATTTTACAGTATAAAAACACAAAATGGATAGACAACCCAATATTTAAGAGACCTACCCGGAGACATGATTGATGAAATCTTGTCTAGAGTCGGCCAGAATTCTTCGGCACAACTATTTAAGGCGAGATCAGTTTGTAAGACATTCGAAGAACGTTCCAAGAATGTCTTGGTTTATAAGAGACTTTCGTTTGAAAGATGGGGGATATCACATTGGGAAACCCATAAGTTATGATGTGTTTACTTTGACGCATATATTGCGGGGAACCCAAATGCTATTTTACGCAACGGGTTAAGAAATTATTTTGACTCAATATATCCGAATATTGGACTTCGTGATTTAGAAAAAGCGGCTAACATGCAACATAAAGAAGCATGTTATGCTTACGGATTAGTAATGTTCGCTTCTCACCAAAGTGAGAACAAGAACATCGGGCTACAACTATTAAACAAAACGTTTCCACAAGTGACGGAGTCGGTAATTGGGGTAAGAAATGAGGTTTTTAGATTATTACGGGACTGTTGGACATTACGTAACCCTCGTCCCTTTGATGACGTTACAACACGCTGTCTTATCAACGGCCATAACGGTTATGTTGCACAAGACCAAGGATGGGAAGTAGTCCTAGTAAAACCAGAATGCATGACTTGTTTCTGGACGTATGAATTACGTGTCTTTATTGCCTTTGCCGAACGACTTGTGTACTAGCTAGAATTGTCTTCACAACTATCTTGTATCAAAGTTATTGTGTGCTATATTTCATGCTTTATGTAAAATAAGCGGTATTGTAAGTTTGTAAAATATTGTATAAAAGTTTGAACGCGAAATATTATTACAATCAGTTTTTCATATAGAATTGTAGTAGTTGAATTGTATATTAGCTACTAAGTATGAACTTAACGGGTAGGTACTACCCGAATTTAAACTTATAAAACGCTAATATGAAGAAAAAGCTTTTATAAATGAGTTCATATTATGCTACGAAATACTATTAACTACTCTTAATATTCTGTATGATTAACTTGTTCCATTTGACTATTTTGAAGGAAATGGCACCGACTACTCGACACACCGTGAATATGAATGAAGAGGAATTCCGTACTTTTCTAGCTTCAAACATAGCCGCAGTACAGGCTGCGCTACATACCAACAATAACCTTGGATCTAGCAGTACAGGAAATCGTGTAGGATGCACCTACAAAGAATTCACTGCCTGCAAACCTTTGGAATTTGATGGAACTGAAGGACCGATCGGATTGAAACGGTGGACCAAGAAGGTTGAATCGGTGTTTGCCATAAGTAAGTGTACTGAAGAGGACAAAGTGAAGTACGCTACGCATACCTTCACAGGTTCTGCGTTAACATGGTGGAATACCTATCTAGAGCAAGTGGGACAAGATGATGCGTACGCACTACCGTGGTCAGCATTCAAGCACTTGATGAACGAGAAGTACCGTCCCAGAACCGAGGTCAATAAGCTCAAGACAGAACTTAGAGGGTTACGAACCCAAGGATTTGATATTACCACGTACGAAAGACGATTCACAGAATTGTGCCTATTGTGTCCGGGAGCATTCGAAGATGAGGAAGAGAAGATCGACGCGTTTGTGAAAGGATTACCGGAAATAATCCAAGAAGATATAAGTTCACACGAGCCCGCCTCCATACAACAGGCATGTAGAATGGCTCACAAACTAGTGAACCAGATTGAAGAAAGAATTAAAGAACAGACTGCTGAAGAGGCCAATGTGAAGCAAGTCAAAAGAAAGTGGGAGGAAAATGGTGATAAGAATCACCAATACAACAACAACAGCAATCGCAACAATTATCCCAACAATCGCAACATCAATCGCAACTACAACAAACGGCCCAACAACAACAACAATAACAACAACAACAGCAACTACAACAATCATCCCAACAACAATAATAACCGCAACAACAACAATCAGAAGCAGCTATGCCAAAGGTGTGAAAAGTATCACTCGGGGTTCTGCACCAAATTTTGCAACAAGTGTAAAAGAAATGGTCATAGCGCGGCGAAGTGTGAGGTCTACGGACCAGGGGTTAATAGAACGAAAGGAACAAATGGTGTCGGAACGAGTAATGGCAGAGCAAGTAGTGTCGGAGCAAGTTATGCCAATGTAGTTTGTTATAAATGTGGAAAACCAGGCCACATTATTAGAAATTGCCCGAACCAGGAGAACACGAATGGACAAGGCCGTGGAAGAGTTTTCAATATTAATGCGGTAGAGGCACAGGAAGACCCGGAGCTTGTTACGGGTACGTTTCTTATTGACAATAAATCTGCTTACGTTTTATTTGATTCGGGTGCGGATAGAAGCTATATGAGTAGAGATTTTTGTGCTAAATTAAGTTGTCCATTGACGCCTTTGGATAGTAAATTTTTACTCGAATTAGCAAATGGTAAATTAATTTCAGCAGATAATATATGTCGGAATCGAGAAATTAAACTGGTTAGCGAAACATTTAAGATTGATTTGATACCAGTAGAGTTAGGGAGTTTTGATGTGATAATCGGTATGGACTGGTTGAAAGAAGTGAAAGCGGAGATCGTTTGTTACAAAAATGCAATTCGCATTATACGAGAAAAAGGAAAACCCTTAATGGTGTACGGAGAAAAGGGCAACACGAAGCTACATCTTATTAGTAATTTGAAGGCACAAAAACTAATAAGAAAAGGTTGCTATGCTGTTCTAGCACACGTCGAGAAAGTACAAACTGAAGAAAAGAGCATCAATGATGTTCCCATTGCAAAAGAATTTCCCGATGTATTTCCGAAAGAATTACCGGGATTACCCCCACATCGATCCGTTGAATTTCAAATAGATCTTGTACCAGGAGCTGCACCAATAGCTCGTGCTCCTTACAGACTCGCACCCAGCGAGATGAAAGAACTGCAAAGCCAATTACAAGAACTTTTAGAGCGTGGTTTCATTCGACCAAGCACATCACCGTGGGGAGCTCCTGTTTTGTTTGTCAAGAAGAAAGATGGTACATTCAGGTTGTGTATCGACTACCGAGAGTTGAACAAACTTACCATCAAGAACCGCTACCCACTACCGAGAATCGACGACTTATTTGATCAACTACAAGGCTCGTCTGTTTATTCAAAGATTGACTTACGTTCCGGGTATCATCAAATGCGGGTGAAAGAAGATGATATTCCAAAGACTGCTTTCAGAACACGTTACGGTCATTACGAGTTTATGGTCATGCCGTTTGGTTTAACTAATGCACCAGCTGTGTTCATGGACCTTATGAACCGAGTGTGTGGACCATACCTTGACAAGTTTGTCATTGTTTTCATTGATGACATACTTATTTACTCAAAGAATGACCAAGAACACGGTGAACATTTGAGAAAGGTGTTAGAAGTATTGAGGAAGGAAGAATTGTACGCTAAGTTTTCAAAGTGTGCATTTTGGTTGGAAGAAGTTCAATTCCTCGGTCACATAGTGAACAAAGAAGGTATTAAGGTGGATCCGGCAAAGATAGAAACTGTTGAAAAGTGGGAAACCCCGAAAACTCCGAAACACATACGCCAGTTTTTAGGACTAGCTGGTTACTACAGAAGGTTCATCCAAGACTTTTCCAGAATAGCAAAACCCTTGACTGCATTAACGCATAAAGGGAAGAAATTTGAATGGAATGATGAACAAGAGAAAGCGTTTCAGTTATTGAAGAAAAAGCTAACTACGGCACCTATATTGTCATTGCCTGAAGGGAATGATGATTTTGTGATTTATTGTGATGCATCAAAGCAAGGTCTCGGTTGTGTATTAATGCAACGAACGAAGGTGATTGCTTATGCGTCTAGACAATTGAAGATTCACGAACAAAATTATACGACGCATGATTTGGAATTAGGCGCGGTTGTTTTTGCATTAAAGACTTGGAGGCACTACTTATATGGGGTCAAAAGTATTATATATACCGACCACAAAAGTCTTCAACACATATTTAATCAGAAACAACTGAATATGAGGCAGCGTAGGTGGATTGAATTATTGAATGATTACGACTTTGAGATTCGTTATCACCCGGGGAAGGCAAATGTGGTAGCCGATGCCTTGAGCAGGAAGGACAGAGAACCCATTCGAGTAAAATCTATGAATATAATGATTCATAATAACATTACTACTCAAATAAAGGAGGCGCAACAAGGAGTTTTAAAAGAGGGAAATTTAAAGGATGAAATACCCAAAGGATCGGAGAAGCATCTTAATATTCGGGAAGACGGAACCTGGTATAGGGCTGAAAGGATTTGGGTACCAAAATTTGGAGATATGAGAGAAATGGTACTTAGAGAAGCTCATAAAACCAGATACTCAATACATCCTGGAACGGGGAAGATGTACAAGGATCTCAAGAAACATTTTTGGTGGCCGGGTATGAAAGCCGATGTTGCTAAATACGTAGGAGAATGTTTGACGTGTTCTAAGGTCAAAGCTGAGCATCAGAAACCATCAGGTCTACTTCAACAACCCGAAATCCCGGAATGGAAATGAGAAAACATTACCATGGATTTCATCACTAAATTGCCAAGGACTGCAAGTGGTTTTGATACTATTTGGGTAATAGTTGATCGTCTCACCAAATCAGCACACTTCCTACCAATAAGAGAAGATGACAAGATGGAGAAGTTAGCACGACTGTATTTGAAGGAAGTCGTCTCCAGACATGGAATACCAATCTCTATTATCTCTGATAGGGATGGCAGATTTATTTCAAGATTCTGGCAGACATTACAGCAAACATTAGGAACTCGTCTAGACATGAGTACTGCCTATCATCCACAAACTGATGGGCAGAGCGAAAGGACGATACAAACGCTTGAAGACATGCTACGAGCATGTGTTATTGATTTCGGAAACAGTTGGGATTGACATCTACCGTTAGCAGAATTTTCCTACAACAACAGCTACCATTCAAGCATTGAGATGGCGCCGTTTGAAGCACTTTATGGTAGAAAGTGCAGGTCTCCGATTTGTTGGAGTGAAGTGGGGGATAGACAGATTACAGGTCCGGAGATTATACAAGAAACTACCGAGAAGATCATCCAAATTCAACAACGGTTGAAAACCGCCCAAAGTCGACAAAAGAGCTACGCTGACATTAAAAGAAAAGATATAGAATTTGAAATTGGAGAGATGGTCATGCTTAAAGTTGCACCTTGGAAAGGCGTTGTTCGATTTGGTAAACGAGGGAAATTAAATCCAAGGTATATTGGACCATTCAAGATTATTGATCGTGTCGGACCAGTAGCTTACCGACTTGAGTTACCTCAACAACTCGCGGCTGTACATAACACTTTCCACGCCTCGAATTTGAAGAAATGTTTTGCTAAAGAAGATCTCACTATTCCGTTAGATGAAATCCAAATCAACGAAAAACTCCAATTCATCGAAGAACCCGTCGAAATAATGGATCGTGAGGTTAAAAGACTTAAGCAAAACAAGATACTAATTGTTAAGGTTCGATGGAATGCTCGTAGAGGACCCGAGTTCACCTGGAAGCGTGAAGATCAGATGAAGAAGAAATACCCGCATCTATTTCCAGAAGATTCGTCAACACCTTCAACAGCTTAAAATTTCGGGACGAAATTTATTTAACGGGTAGGTACTGTAGTGACCCGAACTTTTCCATGTTTATATATATTAATTGAGATTGATATTTACATGATTAAATGTTTCCAACATGTTAAGCAATTAAACTTGTTAAGACTTGATTAATTGAAATATGTTTCATATAGACAATTGACCACCCAAGTTGACCGGCGATTCACGAACGTTAAAACTTGTAAAAACGACATGACGATATATATATGGATATACATATGGTTAACATGAGATTATGATAAGTAAGTATCTCCATAAGTATATTAACAATGAGTTACATACATATAAACAAGACTACTAACTTAAGGATTTCGAAACGAGACATATATGTAACGATTATCGTTGTAACGACATTTAAATGAATATATATCATATTAAGATATATTAATATATCATAATATCATGATAATATAATAATTTAAAATCTAATTTGATATTATAAACATTGGATTAACAACATTTAACAAGATCGTTAACCTAAAGGTTTCAAAACAACACTTACATGTAACGACTAACGATGACTTAACGACTCAGTTAAAATGTATATACATGTAGTGTTTTAATATGTATTTATACACTTTTGAAAGACTTCAATACACTTATCAAAATACTTCTACTTAACAAAAATGCTTACAATTACATCCTCGTTCAGTTTCATCAACAATTCTACTCGTATGCACCCGTATTCGTACTCGTACAATACACAGCTTTTAGATGTATGTACTATTGGTATATACACTCCAATGATCAGCTCTTAGCAGCCCATGTGAGTTACCTAACACATGTGGGAACCATCATTTGGCAACTAGCATGAAATATCTCATAAAATTACAAAAATATGAGTAATCATTCATGACTTATTTACATGAAAACAAAATTACATATCCTTTATATCTAATCCATACACCAACGACCAAAAACACCTACAAACACTTTCATTCTTCAATTTTCTTCATCTAATTAATCTCTCTCAAGTTCTATCTTCAAGTTCTAAGTGTTCTTCATAAATTCCAAAAGTTCTAGTTTCATAAAATCAAGAATACTTTCAAGTTTGCTAGCTCACTTCCAATCTTGTAAGGTGATCATCCAACCTCAAGAAATCTTTGTTTCTTACAGTAGGTTATCATTCTAATACAAGGTAATAATCATATTCAAACTTTGGTTCAATTTCTATAACTATAACAATCTTATTTCAAGTGATGATCTTACTTGAACTTGTTTTCGTGTCATGATTTTGCTTCAAGAACTTTGAGCCATCCAAGGATCCATTGAAGCTAGATCCATTTTTCTCTTTTCCAGTAGGTTCATCCAAGGAACTTAAGGTAGTAATGATGTTCATAACATCATTCGATTCATACATATAAAGCTATCTTATTCGAAGGTTTAAACTTGTAATCACTAGAACATAGTTTAGTTAATTCTAAACTTGTTCGCAAACAAAAGTTAATCCTTCTAACTTGACTTTTAAAATCAACTAAACACATGTTCTATATCTATATGATATGCTAACTTAATGATTTAAAACCTGGAAACACGAAAAACACCGTAAAACCGGATTTACGCCGTCGTAGTAACACCGCGGGCTGTTTTGGGTTAGTTAATTAAAAACTATGATAAACTTTGATTTAAAAGTTGTTATTCTGAGAAAATGATTTTTATTATGAATATGAAACTATATCCAAAAATTATGGTTAAACTCAAAGTGGAAGTATGTTTTCTAAAATGGTCATCTAGACGTCGTTCTTTCGACTGAAATGACTACCTTTACAAAAACGACTTGTAACTTATTTTTCCGACTATAAACCTATACTTTTTCTGTTTAGATTCATAAAATAGAGTTCAATATGAAATCATAGCAATTTGATTCACTCAAAACGGATTTAAAATGAAGAAGTTATGGGTAAAACAAGATTGGATAATTTTTCTCATTTTAGCTACGTGAAAATTGGTAACAAATCTATTCCAACCATAACTTAATCAACTTGTATTGTATATTATGTAATCTTGAGATACCATAGACACGTATACAATGTTTCGACCTATCATGTCGACACATCTATATATATTTCGGAACAACCATAGACACTCTATATGTGAATGTTGGAGTTAGCTATACAGGGTTGAGGTTGATTCCAAAATATATATAGTTTGAGTTGTGATCAATACTGAGATACGTATACACTGGGTCGTGGATTGATTCAAGATAATATTTATCGATTTATTTCTGTACATCTAACTGTGGACAACTAGTTATAGGTTACTAACGAGGACAGCTGACTTAATAAACTTAAAACATCAAAATATATTAAAAGTGTTGTAAATATATTTTGAACATACTTTAATATATATGTATATATTGTTATAGGTTCGTGAATCAACAGTGGCCAAGTCTTACTTCCCGACGAAGTAAAAATCTGTGAAAGTGAGTTATAGTCCCACTTTTAAAATCTAATATTTTTGGGATGAGAATACATGCAGGTTTTATAAATGATTTACAAAATAGACACAAGTACGTGAAACTACATTCTATGGTTGAATTATCGAAATCGAATATGCCCCTTTTTATTAAGTCTGGTAATCTAAGAATTAGGGAACAGACACCCTAATTGACGCGAATCCTAAAGATAGATCTATTGGGCCTAACAAACCCCATCCAAAGTACCGGATGCTTTAGTACTTCGAAATTTATATCATATCCGAAGGGTGTCCCGGAATGATGGGGATATTCTTATATATGCATCTTGTTAATGTCGGTTACCAGGTGTTCACCATATGAATGATTTTTATCTCTATGTATGGGGTGTGTATTGAAATATGAAATCTTGTGGTCTATTATTATGATTTGATATATATAGGTTAAACCTATAACTCACCAACATTTTTGTTGACGTTTTAAGCATGTTTATTCTCAGGTGATTATTAAGAGCTTCCGCTGTCGCATACTTAAATAAGGACGAGATTTGGAGTCCATGCTTGTATGATATTGTGTAAAAACTGCATTCAAGAAACTTATTTTGTTGTAACATATTTGTATTGTAAACCATTATGTAATGGTCGTGTGTAAACAGGATATTTTAGATTATCATTATTTGATAATCTACGTAAAGCTTTTTAAACCTTTATTGATGAAATAAAGGTTATGGTTTGTTTTAAAATGAATGCAGTCTTTGAAAAACGTCTCATATAGAGGTCAAAACCTCGCAACGAAATCAATTAATATGGAACGTTTTTAATCAATAAGAACGGGACATTTCAGTTAACGGCACTCGAAACGAACCACGCGCGAACGAGCTTTTACACAAAACGAGCCCGAGACCCGAGCCCGAGACCACATGGCCATGACCTCATACCTCATCATCCTTGGTCCCATGAGTAGCCAATGCATGTTGACTATTAGTTTAGGCACATGTTTGTTGACTATTGGTTTTTAGGCCCATGTTTGTTGACTTTTGATTTTAGGCACTAAATAACTAGTTAGATAATCCTCTCATTCCATCCTAACTATGAAAAATGCAGCTCATTCCTCTTCCCTCTCTTTTTCTTCACATCAAACACACACACACACAAATCAACCATCAAACTTGCTTGTTTGCTCTTACTCATTTGATCAATCTTGCTCCGATCGTCGTTCTCTACGCGTGCGTATCATTAATTTTGTGATCAAAGGTATAATTACATAAACCCTAATCTTTAAAATCTGATTTTTGTTAAATTTTCATGGATTAGGTTGTCTATTGCTCAAGTCTTGATGTTTGATGATTACTAGATGCGATAAATTGCTCGTTTTGATTGATTAATGCGAAAACCGGATTGTTTATTGCATGTACAGTAAATTTTGACTTTTTAAATGTATGATGTTATGTGATATTCAGAATCCTTGCGAAAAACTATTGATTTTAGGCTTTGGATTCGCTTAATTTCGTTTCCGGATGATCAAGTTATGTCCATTTGAAATTAACGTTGTGTTTTTGTTGTGTAATCCGAAATCTGGGTTTGATAGACCACGAATTGGATTGTGAAATTAATACCACTGGATAGGTAATTTAAAAACACACAATTTACACTAGGATGTCATGTCGTTTACTTATGTATAACCTGAGATATGCTCGATTTAGTGAAAAAGTTGATTTATACAGCACTTGCATGAAAACAGCCTTGTATGATAAAATGTGTTAACTTCTGGATTTAAAGATTTGCATATTTGAAATGTACACAAAAAGTACTTCATCTTTCATGTAGATATCATAGGCTAATTGTATCTATATCTTCGGGTAATCCCGTGCGAATGTGACTAGCGAAACTAGAATCGAATCTGTAAATTGCTCTCTGTTTTATACTCTGTTGATTGTGTTTATTGAATGAACATGTAAGCTTCTGGAATATGAATTTTAACATGATATGTGACTTATTGTTAGTTTATGTCAATCTCTGAAACCTTATGCATTGGGCACAATAGAGCCATACTTTTTGTAAATTCTGATTTGAGCTGAAAAACTGAATGTTCAAATTTCATGAATAAACTGTACAAATTGGCTAAATCAAAATTGCTCGATTCTTGATATGTGTTAGTATAACTTGTCCTTGAACCATGGCCACTGGTCTTGTATCAATTTCATGTCCCTAACTCCGGTTATAGCCAAAACGAAATCAGTGCGCGGTCAGAAACTGACTTGGCAAACCATAAATGTATCCCTTCTGATTCCTGACTTTTAATTATCGTATGAGATCCTGGCCAGACTTTTTGGAATCAATTTTGAGTATACTTATGATCTGGAGTTTTCCATGTTTGCGTGAATTTTGTACTATGAGATAATATGCTAAGTTTGCTACATGTACATGAACTTTGTGCACAACGATAAACTGAAATTGTGAAATTGACCATGTATGACATAAAACGTGTTGTTTGACTTAGGTTTGACATGTTGACCAACATTTGACATGAACCTACTGATGTTGACTTTGGTTGACTACTTTGACCAAGTTTGACTTTCGGTTTGACTTCGGTTGACTTTGTTTGACTTGCATGAATTAGTTGATTGTATGTTGACTTCTACTTTGAAACGCGTCAATTCGAGCAATAAAACAACTTATACTATGAAACCACACTTGTTTAAGACATATTTATTGACCAACCTAAATACATATACTTAGGTTGCATTACTCGGCTGTAAACCGTACAAGTAAATTGTCCACTTTTCAATCCGAGCTTTATTCAAAGGTGAGTCTACAGTCCCGCTTTTTACATGTTTTCAGGGATGAGAATACACGCTGTTATACTTACATTATCAAATTCTTTTTGTATTGACACGAGTACTATATCTGCATATTGAGTTTGTACACAAAGCCTCTAGCTTGAATACTTTAAATACCATCGGTGTAGGCACAATTTAGATGGACGGATCCGTTAGGTTGACAACCTCACCCGCTATAAAAATTGTGGTGCATTTATTTTGAACATAATACATTCGTACAAGTGTATAACATTTTTATGAGGTAAAGGCGAGTATAGTGGATTCTATACTCGGGTCATTGCTAGTATTCAGGTGCTCATAGACTATGCAAACGTTTCGCAACTTGGAGTTGTACTTGTAAAATCTCGTGGTCAAGTAACTTAAACTATTTTCTGATAACTGTTTTTAGATACTATACAACGTTATTTAAAAATTGTGGTTTACGAACAAATGAAATAAAACTTGACATGGTATTGTCTACGAATATTTGAAACTTGACATAGTATTGTCTACAAATGATTGAAACTTGACATGGTAGTGTCAACAAACTTTTGAAATGGGACACAGAGTTGTCTACAAACTTTTAACATTGAACCTTGGTGGTCTTCCACTAATAACCGTTTTCGAAATATATTTCTTAAACATACTGTATTGTTTACCTAAAACCTGTAGATTCACTCAACATTGTTGTTGATCCGTTTTGCGTGTTTTATTCTCAGGTATTAATTGCTTTCGCTGTAGAATATTGCTATCACGTAGAAGTCAAGCCAAGCACTGGGACCAGAGTTAACATTCCGTTAAAGGGATTTTTGACGGGGTGTTACACATGGGGACTAGTGGACTTGCGTAGTTGCTTTAGAAGACGTGCTTTTGGATTGATTAGGATTGGGTAGCATATCCCCAATCACCATGCTCGGTCTTTATTTTGTGTTAAAATCATGTGGTCGAAAACTTGTATTTTGTACGAAAGTCGTAAAACGGCCGATGTGGGCCCGGTGTCGTAAAACTCGTTTTATTATTGGAACGTGTTAGTTTTATCTATTATAATGTGTTGTGAAAATCGGTTCGCCTAAAAGTGTCGAGAATTGGGAGATCTTTAATCGGAAATTGAAAATTTTGGACAGCAAGCTGTGAGGCCATGTGCGCACCGCACACATATGGGGCTGCGCGCCGCGCACCCCTTCTGTATAATTTTTTTTTCTTTGTTGCACATTCGGTTGGATAATGAGTTGGGTCGTTACACAACCGATGGGGGGAAGATTCATAACGAAATCATGAAGATATCTTGGTTGCATTCTATGCCTCTGAGGTCTATCCAAGTTACTTTGGACTGAATTGTCAACAATTTCTTCATTATTAATCTTTTGATCAGTGGTATCACCTTGTGAGCTGTTATCACTTTGTGCGATGTTATCACATTATGGGTTGTCATCACCTTGTGGGCTGTTATTACCTTGTTTTTGGCCCAAATTGTCATCATGGACCAAGGGTTCAACATTGCCAAATGGATCACCTTTATGCTAGAAGGAAGGGGTTGATTCATGTACAAGAGGTAAAGTCTTACATGGAAACATGTTCTCAACAAACCTTACATCACGTGTGACTACAAGTTTCTTGTCCTTAAGATCATAAATTATATAACCATTAAAACCTTGTGGGTACCCTAAAAAAAATTCCCGATCTCCCCTAAATTCAAACTTATCTCCGCCAGTTATGGTGTTTCTATAATAGACGAGACAACCGAAAATTTTCATACAATCGTAGTCGAGTTTTTGTTCAAATACAATCTCATAGGGAGTTTTATTCTTGATTACCATAGAAGGTAATCGATTAATGATGAAGGTGGATGTCAGAATGCACTCTCCCTAAAATTTCTTTGGAAAATTAGCCTCAAACATAAGGGCTCTAGCGATTTCAAGGCGATGTCTATGCTTTCGCTCCACAACCCCGTTTTGTTGTGGTGTGTGTGTGGACAAGAAGTCTCAAGCAATATCCCATTATCATTATAGAATTTTTGCATCTCATTAGAGGTGAATTCACCACCATTGTCACTACGTACTCTTTTAATAGTTTTTTCAAATTGTGTTTTAATCACGTTGAGAAATTTCATTAAACAACTATTTGCCTCATGTTTGGTCTTTAAGAGATACAACCAAACGGTTCTACTAAAACACGATACTTTCTTCAAATTTCACAATGAATTACTTCAAAACATTCATTCGATTTAATACTACTACTTGAAAACGGAAGTCTCGTGTGTTTTGCTTTAGAACAAGAATCACAACTTTTATTAAACAAACTATTGTTAAGAAAATCAATATGAGTAAGTTTATCACTAGAAGCATGTCCTAATCTCTTATGCCAAATGTCGATGGTGGTAGTCATATCTTTCTTCTTACTTCCAATGTATAAACCTTCTTTGCACTCACCCGCAACAATCAAGTTCCTCATGTATAGTTTCTGCATGACACAAAAATCAGGAAAAAATGTTAAAGCACATTTGAGATCTTTGCTAAACCGACTAACAGACAAAAGGTTACACATGAATTCAGGACTATGTAGAACTGCTTTATTTTGGTTCCTCTAGACAAAGAACATTCTCCCATCCCTTTGACAGGTATAGAATCCCCATTAGGGATGATAACCGGTGTCTCAGGGTGATTTGTAATTTTATTTTCGAGAATGTCACTATTGTGTGTGTGTGTTCAGTGGATCCATAGTCAATGACCCAATCATCATCATCATCATTACCTCTTACGTTCATGTAGGCTTTTGGAGTATTAGCTTCCTTACCAGACGTTTCTGCATTCGAAAAGTGCTTGCAAAGTGTCATATTGCTCCTTTGTTAATCCCGGGATGGGTGAATGGTTTTTAGATTCTGCAAAGGCAACTTTCGGTTTCGCTTCTTCTTTTTTCTTGTTTCCTGGCCACCATTCAGGATAACCAATTCGTTTAAAACACCGATCTCGTGTATGACCTTTTTTTCCACAATGAGTGTAACTTTCCGTGGTTTCAATCTTCTTAGTGTACTTTGAAAAAGAACTATCACGTTTCTGTTGTCTATTTCCTTCTCGTCTCATATGTGATGAAGCCTTAAAAGCAGCAACCTCGTCACCTGATCTCTTATCAGTGGAAATAGCCCTTTGTCGCTCATCTTCCGCAACCAGATGATAAGCATTCCTAAGGTTTAAAACGGGATTCATAGCAAGAATTTGTGTTATTATTACGCTGAATTGAGAGTCAAGTCCCATGAAAAATTCATATAAGCGTTCCTTATCCTTGATTGTACAAAGTCCACATGTGCACTTGGGTACGGATAACATGGAGTCTATTTCGTCCCAAAGGGCACGTAGTTTGGTGTAGTAAACTGAGACAGTGGATCCATCTTGATGGGTCAACGAAAGTTTCTGCTTTAACTCATACGCTCTTGGTGCACTCTCCTTCCCAAACCATTCTTTTAAATCACTCCAAATTTCAGAAGCTGCGTTGGCATACTTAACACTTGTTTTAATATCCTTTTCCATTGCAGTGATTAGCCACCCCTTTACCATCACATCACATCGCATCCAAAGCATGTATGTGGATGATCCCTGATCTGGTTTCTTTATTGACCCGTCGATGAACCCACTTTGTTTTTGGCAAAGAGAAAATTCAACATCTCTTGGGACTATATAGTTGTTATCAATGAGGGTTTCATTGACGTGCATTTGTTGTGGGTGATCAGAAGCATGTATGTAAAATGGAGAATTAACGTCTGGTGCGTTCTCTATTTTTGTTACTCCAAAGGATTCTTCATCACCAGCCATGGCAACGTTTGGGGTTTTTAGGTTTTTGGGGTTTTAAGTATGAACCGCTCTTGATATCATATAAATTTTTAATATGGATCGAAATCATAAACTTTCATTAATAAACGATGTGTATTTATATACACAATATAGGAGCAATTCGATAAATAGAAGGATCCTAAACTTGGTCCACAAGTTTAGGATTTAATATGGAAACAAATAAAATACGAAAAATATATACATATATATATATATATGTATATATATATATATATATATGTATATGTATATATATATATATATATATATATGTATATATATATATATATATATATATATATATATATATATATATAGTGGTAGGATCAAGAGGGAAGTAACCAATCGGGGGGAAGTAAAAACTTTTTTTTTTCGTTTTTTGAAAAAACCTTGTTCACGAACATTATAGATGGGATGAAAATATGAACATTTAGTAGAGACACTTTGTGATAAATGTTTTTATTTTGGCAGGAAAACGCTCGAAGAAGTAATATATAACAATTCTCGTATTTTTCGAGCGTATGTTGAGGTTTTAGTTATTGGGGTTTAGATATAAGAGTCTAGATATTAGGGTTTATAGGGTTTAGATATTAGGGTTTAGAAATTTAGGGTTTAGGGTTTAGATTTAGGGTTTAGATTTAGGATTTAGATTGAGTTTTTAACACGAACGGTTTAGAGTTTAGGGTTTAGGGTTTAGGGTTTGGTGTTTTGGGTTTATGGAATAAACCCAAAACACCAAACCCTAAACCCTAAACTCTAAATCGGGCTAAATTTTACTTCACAAAACATGAAAAAAAAAACGTTCATATTCTTCACGAACAATATTATCTTGAATGTTATTTTTGTCGATCGTTTTCTCGCCTAAATAATAACATTCATCAAGAAGTGTCTCTTCTAAATATTCATATTTTTGTGTGATCTTGATGCCGGGAAAAAAAATTCAAAAAAAATTCAAAAAAAAAAATTTGCTTCCCCGCGCTTCCCCCCGATTGGTTACTTCCCCATTGATCCTGCCCCTATATATATATATATATATATATATATATATATATATATATATATATATATATATATATATATATATATATATATATATATATATATATATATATAGTGGTAGGATCAAGAGAGAAGTAACCATTCGGGGGAAAGCGGGGGGAAGCAATTTTTTTTTTCGTTTTTTGAAAAAACTTTGTTCACGAACATTATAGATGAGATGAAAATATGAACATTTAGTAGAGACACTTTGTGATAAATATTTTTATTTTGGCGGAAAAACGCTCGAAGAAGTAATAAATAACAATTATCGTGTTTTTCGAGCGTATTTTAAGGTTTTAGCTATTGGGGTTTAGATATTAGGGTTTATAGTGTTTAGATATTAGGGTTTAGAAATTTAGGGTTTAGGGTTTAGATTTAGGGTTTAGATTTAGGATTTAGATTGAGTTTTTAACACGAACGATTTAGAGTTTAGGGTTTAGGGTTTAGGGTTTGGTGTTTTGGGCCAAACCCTAAACCCTAAACCCTAAATTCTAAATCGGGCTAAATTTTACTTCACAAAACATGAAGAAAAAAAAGTTCATATTCTTCGCGAACAATATTATCTTGAATGTTATTTTTGTCGATCGTTTTCTCGCCTAAATAATAACATTCATCACGAAGTGTCTCTTCTAAATGTTCATATTTTCGTGTGATCTTGATGTAGTAAAAAAAAAATGGAAAAAAAACAAAAATTTTGCTTCCCCCGCTTCCCCCCGATTGGCTACTTCCCCATTGATCCTGCCCCAATATATATATATATATATATATATATATATATATATATATATATATATATATATAAATATTCAATTCGAAATTTCACAATCGCTACTGTTGAATTAGTCCAAATTTGTAGTAAAAATCAATTTGAAAGGTAAACTTCGGCTACTTTTGGCTTCTTTCAAAAAAACCATAGTTTTTAAGAGTTACATAATTAATGGGTCATATGCATATACAAATGCAATGTTAGTGGAGTGGTTAGGTACTAAGATTTGGTTCCTGGTGGTGTTCGCTTCAATACATGAAAGGCTTTTTTTTTTCTTTTAAATAGTGGCGCACTGCAACGCGCGGCTAACCTACCTGAATGTTGGAAATAAATATGAATTCCAATACTATGTAACGCTTACGTTTATTCATGTATCCACAGTATGCCTGGTAAACGGGCCAGGTTGAGTCGGTTTGGGTAACGGGTTAAAATGATTTTGGGTTGAAATGGGTCATAGGTCAAACTGGTCAATTTTTTAAACAGGTCTAAATGGGTCAAGTTGGGTTGGTTTGGGTAACGGGTCGAAACGGGTCACAGGTCAATTTGGTCAAATGGGTAAAACGGGTTACATCGTTTTTTACATTTATTGCATTATTTTAGTTATTATTATTTATTATATATGCATAAGAAATATTATATATAGATAATGATATAACCATGTATGTTTTCATAAATTTTTTACGGATGTAACTTTTTATGCTCGACCCATTTGACCCATTCACAAAACTCACCATTAGACCTATTTCTATTTATTGATCTTTGAGTATTGATACCCATTAGATACATTTCTTTATTTTTTGTATAGGACTCAATAGGTTGGAAAAAAATGCATTTGGATTTTTTTTTTTAAGTTTGATTTACAATGCTAAGTCTAATTTTTCTCAAAATCCAATTGATCCGAAAGCTTGATCCAATTGATCCAAATTTGAGATTATGGGCCTCATAATTCATGGATCTTTCCTTGAACTTTTTTTTTTTTTTTTTTTTAAAAAAAAAAAAAAGTTATTTTCCACTACATGATTAACGTTAGATTTGGATCTATTCTCCTTTTTACTCGTAAGCACATCAATGTTGACTTATAAGTAGGGATCATGGCCGGTCCTGAGAATTTGAGTGCCCTGAACGAAGCAGAAAAAAGGCTCCCTGACGAATAATCGAATAATTGTTTAGGAGTCATCCCTAATCATATTCACCAAATCAATAACCATACAACTTAGCTCAACGACCGCTTTAACATAGCAATTTCTTAAAAATTATTTTTATACATCCAAGTTCCAATGGGGCATCAGAAGAACAATACTTTAACTCGTTGTTTATTACATTATCATCAAAAATAAACAAAAATTGCTAATTTACTTCTTGTACACGAACTGTAGTTATGATTCTAAACTACAATTATTTATTGCTAATTTAATTAATTCAAACAATAATAGCTAGCTAACAATTATGATAACTAAAACAAAATAATGCATAATAAACATAAACATACCTATGCACGGAGAATACTAAATAAAAGTTAAACAATGTGATAAGGAGATTTATCCCACATCGTTGAGATACCAAACAAAAATATCCTATATGGCTATATATACAAAAGCCTTTGGTTGTAAACAGTAACAAAAGATACCAAATTGGGTTTATTCCTATGTACTTTTTTTTTTTTTTTTTTTTTTTTTTTTTTTTTTTTTTTGGGGTTAGCATTATTAATTAATATTAATTTGGTAATAATATTGGGCCCTAAAGCTCTACAAGATCAACGACTAAATAAGTCAGATAATTGGATTGGGCTTGTTTCTTGGTTTGGGCCCCTACTTACACTCGTACATGGATGAAAAGTTTCATCCGTGGATATATCCATTACCTCCCGAAATACATCATCCATGGATATATCCATTACCTCCGGAAATACATATACAAACACATAAATATAGATATATGTTTACATATTTACTATTACAAGCTCATTTACCATTAACTTTATATTTTGTTTTCAACACTATAATGAAATAACTATAATATATTACTATAAAACATATATATCTGACAAAATAAACTTACATATTTCATATTTAATTTATCATAATCTATATATTTTGTTTTCACCACTATAATGAAATAACTATAATATATTACTATAAAACATATATATCTAACAAAATAAACTTACATATTTCATATTTAATTTATCATAATCTATGATTTATAGTAAATTTAACAAATTTTGTTATATATTCGACAAAAATTACACATTTGTATGGATACTATTTGATTATGTTATGTATTTTTTTTTGCTATACTACGTTTATGTTTTAATCGCATAATAGAAAATATTATAACATTTTTTTAATATCCATTGTATATCCATTAACCCGCTTAATCTACTGGATATGAATATGGGCGGATGATCTGGAACTAAATGGATATGGATATGGATATGGATGGACAAAAACTAAATGGATATAAATATGGATACGACATCACCCGATTCATATCCGATCCATTGACATCCCTACTTATAAGGCCTAAAAGTCAAAGTTGTTACTATCTTCACCATATGAGTAAGTTACATCTAAAAATAGGGGAGTGATATGTACACAATTCACTTTTGTTATGTACACAACTATAGTGCTTTACAGTGTTGTTGTAAAGCACCTTAGTTGTGTACATAACAAAAGTGGGTTGTATATATATCATCAGCCATAATATATATAATATATAATATAATATATAATATAATATATAAAAGAAAGAGATTAAGAAATAAACACTTTTTTGTAGATAAGAGGATAAGTAATTTATTTTTTTATAATTTTAAAATTAGAGTTTAGGTATCAGATTTTTTAATTTCTCAATTATAATTATTCATTGTGTAGATTCAAAAAAAATATATATATATATATATATATATATTTTATACAACACGTTAACATATCAGATGTATGATAGCCAATTATCATGCATCTGATCTGATGTATGATAACCAGTTATCACACATCTCATGTATGATAAATAGTTATCATACATCTGATGTATATAAACAATTTTTTTTCTTCTAAATTTACACAATGAATATTAACACTTAAAAAAAAAAAAAATTTTAAAACTCTAATTATAATGTTATAAAAAATAACAAATTTACTTATCACCTTATCTTAAAACGAGTGCGTAGCTCTTGATCTTCTCCTATAATATATTAGTGTAAATATTACTATTAACTATTACTTAGTATTAATAATTATTAATAATTAATAATATAATATAATATATAATATAGGATTTTTCTAAAGAAATAGCAAACCCCTTTACATATGGCACTTGTGATCATTTTTAGATCCCGTATCGTATTTACTTTTTGAGTTTTTCAATCATTAGCCCTACTATCTTTAAGAAACTATAAAATGAATTAAATTATTGTATTATTTAATAACTATTCATTAATTTTTAAAAACCACCTCATCCACTATACAACAAATTATGCATCAAAAAACTTAGACCACTGCCAACGCTAGTTCATTTTGGAGAGTCATTTTCTAATCATGAAAAAACCCATACCTATGGCTCCGTCAACTTGCATCTTTTTCAAGTAAAAACGTGATTTCGTGTTTGTATATATAGAAGTTAAAAGACGGAAAGATCAAGGCAATTGGTGGGCCAGGATGTGGTTATCTACATGTTTTTAATTTGGGGGATGATTCTAACACACTCTTTTTTGATCCTCACACACCTATTTTAACCTTTTACTCTTCTAATAATACTCCATTTCTTTAAATTGGTGTGTGAGGATCAAAAAAGTGTGTGTGAGAATCATTCAATTTAGACCACTGCCATGTTTATTATTTACTAGTATTATTTTTTTTATAATTCTTAGATTCTTAGATTTTCAATTTAATCAATCTACTATTTTACTGTTAATTAATTAATGTTTTTATTTTAGATTTAGATATGAATGCTTTATTTTTCATTACGCTGTTCCAAAAAAAAAAAATAATGACTAATTTTAATAATTTACGTACTTATGTTTTAGTTTATTATAAATAATGTTTTTTAGTTTAATCCATATATTGATATTGAGTTTAATAAAATAATAAGTGGGTCCAATCTTATTGATGATGTATGTAATGGTTGGTAGCATTCAGTCTTTTTCAGTCTTTATGAGAATTTATTGATGTGGCGCTGATATGGCAATCAGTCTTTTTAAAGAAGCATGTCATGGTTGGGAGTGGTCTAAGGACTATAGTTAGTCCATGTTTGTGTTTGACTTAATGAACTTAATAGAATGAAACTTAATATGGAGAGTAATAAATGAGTTTGTTTTGAACTTATTAAATAAGACGCGTCTTAATACAAACTATTCAAATAAATGTGAATTTCCATCTAGGTCCCGAATTTTTAGTAACTGCTTTAGTATCTACTCATGTACATGGTTAATTTGATAAATTCAATTATTCAGACGGTTATTCAGCACATAAAACAAACACTAATTATTTATTCGTCACTTATTCCTCACACGTCTTATTGAAATTCAGACAACAGAACTTAATAAAAAAAACAAACGGAGCCTTAGACAAACTATTTTGGTTCAATGTGTTTACTATAGGGGATGAGCTATTAGAATTATAAAACAAAACGATATTTAGGAAGAAAAAAAATATAGTTTAGTTTTTGTTACCAGAAGTTGATCAATCAGGCTGTATAAATATATAAAAACAGAACATTTCGAAGTAAAATAGTAAATATACTTTTCTTACTTTTATTTGGTCAAGATAGTTCACATGCTACTTGAAATGACCAAAATACTCTAGCCTCTTCATTACTCCATAGTTTACTTCGACTCACACTATTTTACTTCAAAATGTTTCGTTTAATTTTTATTCATTTATACAGCATGATTGATCAACTTCTGGTAACGAAAACTAAACTATATTTTTTTTCTTTCTAAAATCCGTTCAGTTTTATAATTCTAATAGCTCATCCCCTGTAGTAAACACATTGAACCAAAATTGCATGTCTTCATGCATACTTGGCCTATACATGTTCTCGACTTCAATCGCGCTAAGCTCACTCGAGCTTTCACCGAAGAAAATATCCGACCAAATTCCCTCATCCATTTCTTCTAAATCTTTCAAACCTCGCGTGTCGCTATTGTCATTGGTGACCACTGAAGAAATTTCGCTATAACAATGCCGAGGAGAATCGAGTTGACTAGTACTCGTCCCATCACCACGATCACTAGAACTTCTTTTTGATGTTTTTAATGATGACGAAGATGATTCGACTTCCTCTTTCTTTGAAATTCGATATTGTTTTTCAGGCTCGTTTTTCACTTTCTTTTTTAAATGAGTGTGCCAAACATTTTTAATTTCGTTATCTGTACGTCCTGGTAGATGCGATGCAATGACTGCCCATCTACAATTCACGTTTTATAAAGAACATATCAATTCACGTACTAACAATAACAACGACAACAACATTACCAATTCCAATTAGATGGGGTATGAGAAGGTAGGATATTTAATTTGTAAAACGTAAATTTTAACGCACTCGATTATATATTTTCGATTGTATAACAAGTTATGATTAACAAACCTGTTTCCTAAGTCTTCATGCAATTGAATAATGGTTTGTTCTTCTTCATTAGTAAAATTTCCCCTTTTAATATCTGGGTTAAGATAATTAGTCCATCTTAGCCTACAACTCTTCCCACATCTTAATAAACCTGCAAATATCACATCAAAATTTCCATTTAATCATTTTACATACTATGTACCTGAAGTATTTTAATTCGTGAACAAACTAAAGAGAAAACACAAGTAATTTAAAACATAAAGTTTTTTTTTAAACGTATATATTAAAAAACTAGCAAGACCCTAGAAAATACAACGACTGAAAAACAATGCTAAAATAAAAACTAACCGGCTAGTTTAGGGAGAGCGCGCCAGTTGCCATGACCGTACTTGGAAATGTGATGGACGAGTATTTGGTCTTCAATGTTTGTCCACGGGCCTTTCTTTAACCCCATTTTTGCGCAACATGGAGCTCGAACCATTTTTACAGTACTTGAAAGAGATAACTTTCTATAAGATCAAATCGTTTAGAGTTTGTAATTGACATGTATGTATATATGAACGGTTTATATAGGGGTGTTTGGTACCACAAAGGACAATCATCAACAGGGGTGTTGATATACGTACAAAAAATGGTTACTTTAGGGTCAGTTTAAAACATCATGACATAAACATTTTAATAAATGGAAATGTTTACTTAGCACAGTTTTGAAAATCATGACATACATTTTAATAAATGGAAGAACTTACTTGATGTTTATTTCACGTTATTTTTTCTTTTTGTGAAAGCAAGACTTCTATTAAAATGAACTCGAGTCCGAGATGAATACAAATAAAAGAGGCACACACTACATACAAAAAATATACAACTGAGCGAGAATCAAAGAATATTCACAAAACAAAAGCCATTAGCCGATGCTCAATCTTTCATGATTGGATGAAACGTAGAAGCCCGGATTTATTAACCATTGATGCCACTTTAAAGATGGTTTCTTAGCTTTGTGATCCAACTAAAACTCGTCGATTGTATATTTGTTAGAGTATGTGTCGTGTTCCAAGATTCTTCCTATACACAACCTCATTGCGCCCTTTTCAAATGAAATAGCAGACGACCCATTTCGTACCTTGCCAAATAGATTTTTCCATGTTCGAAGTAGGGGTCAAAAGAAGCCTCATCCACGACTTGAGCCAGCGATATTGAGTTGGTTAAAGGAATATTTCACCACTTGAAAATATTCGCCCATAACTCAATAACACGTGGACATTTACATAAAACATGTTCGACCGATTCGATTTCAGTTAGACAAATCGGACAAAGAATAGAATCTAGATCAATACCACGATTATCAAATTTCACTGGAACCGAAATGCGTTTTTAGACCACTCTCCAAATAAAAATTTCCACTTTTTGAGAAATGGCCATATTTAAGAGGGTTTCCCTAAAGTTATGAGAATTAATTCTCTTCTCATCGATTATAGCAGCCATGGATTTCGTTTTAAAAATACCGTTATCATCCAAGTTACAACGCCATTTGTCCCCTGTATTTGAGCTAAGGATGAACGTGGTACTGTATCGGTACCGAATCGGATGATACCGCTTTTCTTTTTGACCCCTACTTGAGTACCGAATACCGTACCGTTAAAATCAATTTGGTTTTGGGTACGGTACCGGTATCGATACGGTAAAAATTGGTACCGTACCACTTTTTACCGTACCACTGGTACGGTATCGTTTAATACCGAAATAATTAACAATAAATTTAATAAATAATGCAAGCTTAAAGACAACAAAGATAAACTCGACTCATACACCATAAAAATAACAATAATAACTTATAAAAGTAATAGATAATTCTAAAATTCTGAAACAAAATTTTTGTCGAGGAGAATTTAAAAATGGAACACCGTTAAAACTTAAGGTATTGTATTATACAAACTGTAAATATAATGTAATATGAAAGATACAAATCTTAAATACCTCGCTTGATTTACTCCTCTTGACATGCTTCAAAGCTACTACTCTATAACATTAGAATCAAGTATTATATTCTTATTTATGAGAAATATTCATTTGAATTTTTAATTTTACTTAGAGATTTATACAATCATATGTGATTGGATCTTATAATCACATGTGATTTTCATGACAATCACATGTGATTCAGAGGTGTCTTCGAACATATGCATGCAACCGCCTATGCCTCAAAAATTTAGAAGAGTCCAAAATTTTGAATATGTAAATATTTTTCTCAATATATTCAATTAAATCAAATAATAAATTGTCAATTAAAATAAAAATACTTTGTTTTTAATAGTTAAATATAATGTAGATAAATAAATAGATAAATTGGAGTATTATTTTTTTATGTGCAGTAAAAAATTTATGTGAGCCCATTTTTATTTTAGTCTAGGGCTTTTAAATTGTTGAGACGGCCTTGATGTGATTGTCACGCGTTTTTAATTCTAGCTATTGATTATATTGATCCAAAGACCGAGATTTATCCCCCGAATCTCAAGAAAAATTAAGGATGCAAATGAATGTGCCTTTACACACAAAGACCAAATGTCAAAACATCTGTGAGTTTTAACGGAAAATGTTGAAACACAGATAAGCAAACAAGAAAATGGTTGTTCTTAACTGATTATGGAAGACTCATACTTTGATTCAATTTAGGATACCGCCACCATAAAATCTTAGATTAATGAGGCATTGATGCGACTCAAAATTAAACGTCGAATACAATTTCATTAAATGGGTTCTCTTAATAAATTCATATAAGATAATGAATATAATATAAATAAAATATTTGTATTTCGAGACCGGGTAATAAGCACTAAAATACTGATACCGTACCGAAAGTACCGCATTCAAAAAAATTGATAATATAAGTACCGAAAACCGTACCACATTTAGGGATACATTACTGGTTCTGGATGGTACCGGGACGGTATGAATACGGTATTAGGAAATCGGGTATTGATGCTCACCCCTAATTTGAGCTTAACCGGATTTTAGAGATGAGGTTGAAAAGGTTTTGCAGCTCAGTATGGGCTCTGCCACGAATGGGACTAGCCCAATCCCACACATAGAATGGATCTCCATTCGCTGACTGAATTCGATCAATAACACACATCCAGCAGATATAAACTATTGAAAGAGTCAGATAGTTGTTTCCAACCCAAATGGCGTGCCAAAATTTGGTTAACTGTCCGTTTCCAATTTCCCACGAGAAGGATTTTGTGAAGTCAATTCCCATAGCATCAATTGCGTATTCTGCTTTAATAACATTTCTTCCAAGTCGAAGCTCCCGAATGGTACCTATCAATGTTCGAGGAATCTAACCCGCCCTCGAACCGTAAATACTAGCGATAACTTTATCCCAAAGAGAGTTGTGATCGGTTTTAAATTACCACCACTATTTACCAAGTAAAGTTAAGTTTTTCGAAAGTAATGAACCAATGTTTAAACCTCCTAACCCTTATGGAAGAATTACCCTATCCCATTTCACCCAACAAAGATTTTTCGTTTCACCCAACCCGTCCCAAAAGAAATTATACCTTAGAGATTCGAGAAGCTTACAACACCAGCGGGGGCCTGAAATAAGAAGAAGTAGTAAAACGATAAAATACTTAGCACCGAATTCACGAGAGTAAGCCGACCCCAAAAACACATGGATTTAGATTTCCAATCACCAAATCTTTTCTTAAACTTATCAATAACCGGTTGCCACATTTGAAATTTGTTCATTTTGACCCCAAGAGGCAAACCAAGATATTTTAGCGGAAAGGATCCTGGAGCACAATCTACTCGACTTGACATCCGAGTTCCATTTCACTAACTCCGATCCCGAAAAGGCTACTTTTATAAAGGTTAACCATAAGGCCCGAAAGCTTCATAATTTTAGCAATATTCTGAAAGCTCCATTTACTAAAAATATCATATCGTCGGAATATTGCAAATGAGATATTTCGACATTGTTTATACCCACCTTAATCCCCTTTACTTCACTAAACTCGATAGATTCTTGATTTAAGATATTTAAACCTTCCGCGAGTATTATAAATAATAAAAGGCAAGAGTGGATCTCCTTGACTAGAACCGAGATGGATTTGGAGGTTAAGCATGCTTTAGTCCATTTAATTCATTTTCCACCAAAACCTAAGCTTTTCATAGTATCAAAAATGAACTCCCACTTTAACTGACCGAAAGCCTTTTTGAAATCAACTTTAAAGATGACCCTTTTTCATATTTCTCTTTTCAAGACATCAATAACTTCATTTGCAATAAGCATTCCATCGAGGATAAATCGACCTCTAACAAATGCACTTTGTTCTAACCCTGTAACTTTGTGTATTACTTTTTCCAGTCACGTAGCTAGTACTTTTGTGATTATTTTGTAGGTGCTACCAATAAGATTTATTGGTCAGTAATCAACAATGCCAAGAGGATTATCATTCTTCGGTATTAAAGTGATGAAAGAAGCGTTGCACCCTTTTGAGATTTCCATGTGATTCCATAGCCAATCGAAAACTTGGACAAATATTATTTTTTATTAGCCAACAGAACTTTTTTAAAGAACTTCGTATTGAAACCATCGGGGCCCGGGGCTTTAGAACTTGCACAAATTCGGATAGCATTCCAAATTTCCACTTCGAAAAATCTATCTTCAAGCATGGCATTATCAATATCTGTAATACGGATTTCCTTAAATTCAAACTTTCCCTGCTCCTCAACATAGAATAGAATCTATATACCGCTGCTTTTATTTTGTTTGGGCATGTTGACCACATACCATCGATTTGCAGCCCCCTAATTTCATTCTTATTTGCTCTCCTTTTGACAAAATTATAAAAGTATCTCGAATTCTCATCGCCATCTAACCTCCACTTCACCATAGACTTTTGTTTCATCATGTTAGTTTAGATTTTCTATTTTGCAAGCCAATTTTTATGTCGTTGAGCCAAGCACTTCTTTCTGATTTAGATAAAACTCTAGATTCTGCAATTCGCTCTTATTCGTCTACTGATATTGCAATTTTTTTTTCTTCTTCAAGATTTCCCAGAACTAAGCTGCATTTTTTAAGTTCCATCTTCACGTGTTTTAATCTATTTATCATCCTGTAGTCTGGTCTTGAGCCCGTGGATATTAGATTTCAGGTCTTTTCGATTATTGCATCCACTACATCAAGTTTCAACCATTCATTGAAAACCCTGATGGGCTTTGGCCCAAAATCTACAAAACCATTTCTCATAATGATATGGGCATGATCTGGTAGATTTCTTTCTAACACCGTGGCTGTTAATTGCGGCCACCGACGATTAAATTCCCTAGAGACTAAGAATCTGTCTATCTTGCTAAATTTAATCCCATTATCACGAATCCACGTAAACTTTTTACCACAGGGGGATGTCAATTAAGCACATTCGGTTGATGAAATCGTTAAATCTAGCAGCCCCATTACTATTGAATATCAAATTAAATCTGCCATCAAGTGATCTGACCTCATTGAAATCACTACAGATCAACCAAGACATGTTTTTGTAATCTAAGAGATTTTCTAGGCTATCCCATAAACTTACTTTTTTGGCATTTGAATGCAGCCCATAAACGTCTACTATAACCACTTTCGAATTAACTCCTTCCCAGTTGCCTTTGACCGCAATGAAAAACTCACCTTCCATAGCTTGATTGTAACACCACGTCAGAACACACTAACAGAATATTAACTCCTGGTCCCACAGTTAACGGTCACGCCCTCTATATGAGACGTTTACCGAAAAGTAATCGCATTTATTTTAAAAGACGTTGTAATTAATTGTTAATAAATCAAAAGGTTAACATTAATGACATAAGTAAATAATCCTTAAACATTATTTAAAAAGAAACAGTTTAAAAATGCGATCGTAATTATTCTTGACATAAAACCCATGCTGGACTCCAATCCGGTGTATGCACCACGTAAGCACATAGTCATCAAAGTATGCGGAAGCAAAGTACCTTTAAGAACCTGAGATAAAACATGAAAACGGTAAACAAAATTGTTGAGTGAATCTACAGGTTTAATAAATCAGTTTATCTTTTGTTAGACCACGAGATTTAGTTCAAAGCAGTAAAAATTATACAACTGTTATGAGCACTTGAATATAAAGCTTTAACCCGCGGATAGCTATTGCACTACACGACTTCCTTTACCCTATATAGAAAACGCTGATCAAGCATTCGTTAACAAAGTTATAAGCACCTAGACTGTAGAGTGAGGTTTGCCAAACCTACGGATCTGTCCTTATAGTTCGAACCTTACGTAAGTAAGTAATATATTCAAGCTAAGGGCATTTGGATATAACTCATTATGTATATTTAGTTTTGTACTCGTGTCTAATGCGTAAAACAGTTTAAAACATCATGTTATATCATCCCAAAAAGTAAAAGTGTATGGGACTGTAGACTCACCTTGAGTGCACTATGACCGGGTAATGTAACCTAAATGTACCAATATATAGTTACATACGTTTGTTTCAAAAGACTGACTCACAGTACAGTTGTCCTATTGCTCAGACCGACGCACTTGTAGAGTAAAAGTCAACACATAAGTCAACTAGTCAAGCAAGTTAACACTAGTCAAACTTGGTCAAGTTGGTCAACCTAAGTCAACTACATCAGTAGGTCATGTTAATGATGTCACAAAGTCAAGCCAAGGTTGACTCATGAGTTTCACATACTCGTTTAGCCAATTAACGTTTACTAGTTTAGCTATCATACGTTTTTACAACGGTCATGCAATCGGACAAACGTAGTTCACAAATGATACATAAAACAATTATGAGATGCTCTAGATCATAAGTACATGTCATAAGCTTTCTTAAAAGACCAAGCACGCTATCATACGATTCCTAGATCTCACGTAGAATGCAAAACATGCATGTTCAGTTTCTGTTTGCGCATCAGTTTCATATTAATTCTCATTTAATCTAGAAAATAGTAATTAAAAAACGGCCAATTGGAGATGGTTCTTAATACCTCAAATTATCAGTGGTAAAAAGAACTAAGACAACCATGTAGCCAATTCTCATTTAACCCTTGGTTTCGGCACACATACAACACATATCAATTAAAGCTTTTAGAGCTAGAAATACAATTAAGATATGCTAAGAAATATACATTTAACCACATATCAGAAGCACAAAGTCTAAATCAACTTCTATTTCATGCTAGACAATTAAATGTACAAACTAGACAGATTCGATCCTATTCAGGTAGTCGTTTTCGGGGTCGATTATACGAGCATCTAGAAACAATTAGAATGTGAGGTATACATGAAATGTCAAGTAATAATCATGCACTTTACATAATACAAAATCTTGGTTAACAAAAATCATGTTAAATGGTCGTTTGATTCATGAACAATTAGCTAGTTAACACGTTTTACCGCAAACATTCTAGTAGGCATAAAATGACTTTCAAAAATCCAATTACCATGATATCCTAGTCCATTTTATGTATTTTTCAATTATCTATCCATCTAACATCAGTTCATAAGCCAATTATAATCACACAAATTGCAGCTTTCGAAATAGAGCATAAATACACACCGAAACTTCAATTAGGCTTAGCTTAAGCTATACATAACGAAATCATGCGATATAAGCGAGAAAACTCAATAGTTTTTTGATATCTATATATCTATACACTTTATATTTACAGAAAAAGTCATCAAATCAGTAACATAGCAAAACAAGTCATGATTAAACCCTAGCATGCAATCTGAACATTATAACGACTAATAACGTATACAATTGCAATCAATTGAACAATAGAAGATCTAGACTATGTAATAAGTAATAAAATTAAGATTTTAACAATTAGGGTTTGAGGTATTTTTCCACCAATCGAATAATTACTGTATCCACACGTAGAGGAGAACGAGAGGAACACGAATACGTAAACGATTTAGCAAACGAGCAAGCAATTGATGGAGATTGAAGGAGATGAAGATGGAGACCTAGATGATGAAGATGGGGCTGAAAATAATGAATGGGAGTAGCTACAATTCATTCCCCTTCTTTTATTATTATTGTTTAGGGATTACAAGGCTTAAAGGTCTTAACTAGTTGGATTTTAACACCAACGGGCCTCGAAAATAACATATGGACCATGGAGGGTGAAGAATTTCAGCCAAAGGGCTCTAAAAGGGGGTCCATAGGTTCTAAAATGTTGCTAGATGATTTTCTATGGGATCCCATTAAGAGCTTTAAGTGTCGTTAGCCGAAAACGCAAACCGAATCGACAAACGTTAATTCCTTCGGATTCTTTAATTAAATTAAATTCTATTAATCATAAAAGAATTCTAATTTTTATAAAATACATGGAATAATTATTTTTCTTAATAATTATTTAATTCGTTGCTAAGTGTCATTAACCGAAACCGAAAGCTGGAACGTTAACCGAGCGTTTTAGCGAATTCTACGCGTTTTAAATTTATAAAACTTCTAATAAATTAAAAGTATCTTTAAAGAATAATAATTATATAAAATAATTATTAAAAGTGAATTGTCAATCGTTTCGTTGTCTTAAAGACATTTTTTAGGTTTTCACTAACCGTACGTTTTTCTTGCATTTTCTAAGTTTCTCGCATACTTCTAAACCAAAGTATGAAATCAAGTAATATGTAGCACATATTAAAAATAGTATTTTCTAAGAAAAAGTTCTGGCATATAAATTCATAGAATTTAACTAACGGTTGTTAAGTATATAACGAAAAAGTTAACGGAAAAAGTCGGGTTGTTACATTGATTCACCTTGAAAATGGATGGATCCCATATAAGAAACAAGCCTTCTAAAAACTCACGAGCCTCTTTTTGTATGTAGTTGAAGTTGCTTGATCCCCAAAAATATTTGATAATATGATCATCGACACTTCCACACTTGATTTCTTCAATATTTGATAATATTATCTTCAATATTTTTCAACCTAACAGTTCCATCTTCGATATCAGCACAAAGTTTATCTTTGAACCTTCTCTTATGACGATCCAGACGTCGAATTCTTTTTGGCTTGTGCCTTTGAAAGCTTCTTAACCTCTCTAGTTTCTTTCTTAGACTTCTCCAACTCAGAGGTCAACCGATCAACCTTAGCTTGCAACTCTTCAACCATCTTGTTCTTTTCTTTGTTGGTTGACTTCAGCTTATCACACTTCGAAACAATAGATAACACTGTGGATTGTAAGTTGAAGACCTTGTCAGCCAAATCAGCATAGCTACCCGACGGTAGGACGCTTAAAGCTGTTTAACCTCCAGTTTGTGATTGTGTTGGAGCTTGTTGTTGTGGTGGACTTGGTTATGCAAGCGATGTTGGTTGTGAGGATTGTGTATTTTGAGTAGCAAAAGAAGACACATCACTTTTCTTCTTGACAATGTATCGTGACCTCTTCTGTCTACCTCTAATCGGTTCAGTATCAACAACCGGAGTCACTTCCTTTCTCTTCAGTGACAACAAAATATCACCATGTTCATCAACACCTAGATCCTCTTCAAAACTTAAATCCTCAACATCATCAGAATTAGGCACTGACTCAGACCTAGCAGCACCCTGGTTAACATCATCTTCATCAGACTTAGTAAGAACCGGTGCAACATCCTCATCATCAGAGTCACTGTAATCATGTCTCCACTTCTTGTTCTCTGGAACAACATAGTCAGGTTTGATCAAATGACTGAATAATGTTCTATTAGGGGGTGTGTCCTTCCCTTATAGAATCTCAAGCGTCTCACAGCCTCATCGGTCATGATATGTAACTTAATAAGATTCTCGGGATCCCTAGTTAACCTATCATGTTGAGAATAAAAAATCAGCTGAAGAAATTGAGGATAGAAAATATACGAATCAGACTTGAACTTCATGTTTGAAATGTCCCGTTCATATTGATTATAAACGTTCCATATTAATTGATTTCGTCGCGAGGTTTTGACCTCTATATGAGACGTTTTTCAAAGACTGCATTCATTTTTAAAACAACTATAACCTTTATTTTATCTATAAAGGTTTAAAAAGCATTACGTAGATTATCAAATAATGATAATCTAAAATATACCGTTTACACACGACCATTACATAATGGTTTACAATAAGAATATATTACATCATAAATAAGTTTCTTGAATACAGTTTTTACATAATATCATACAAGCATGGACTCCAAATCTTGTCCTTATTTTAGTATGCAACAGCGGAAGCTCTTAATAATCACCTGAGAATAAACATGCTTAAAACGTCAACAAAAATGTTGGTGAGTTATAGGTTTAACCTATATATTATCAAATCATAATAATAGACCACAAGATTTCATATTTCAATATACATCCCATACATAGAGATAAAAATCATTCATATGGTGAACACCTGGTAACCGACATTAACAAGATGCATATAAGAATATCCCCAAATCGTGTAAGCATTTTTGTTAAGTAGAAGTATTTTGATAAGTGTCTTGAAGTCTTTCAAAAGTGTATGGATACATATTAAAACACTACATGTATATACATTTTAACTGAGTCGTTAAGTCATCGTTAGTCGTTACATGTAAATGTTGATTTGAAACCTTTAAGTTAACGATCTTGTTAAATGTTGTTAACCCAATGTTTATTATATCTAATGAGATGTTAAATTATTATATTATCATGATATTATGATATATTACTATATCTTAATATGATATATATACATTTAAATGTCGTTACAACGATAATCGTTACATATATGTCTCGTTTCGAAATCATTAAGTTAGTAGTCTTGTTTTTACATATGTAGTTCATTGTTAATATACATAATGACATGTTTACTTATCATTTATCATGATTAAACATAGTGTATCAATATCTTAATATGATTCATATGTATTTAGTAAGACGTTGTTATAACGATAATCGTTATATATATCGTTTCGAGTTTCTTAATTCAATAGACTTAATTTTATGTATATAACTCATTGTTAAAATACCTAATGAGATACTTACTTATCATAATATCATGTTAACTATATATATAATCATATATATGTCATCATATAGTTTTTACAAGTTTTAACGTTCGTGAATCACCGGTCAACTTGGGTGGTCAATTGTCTATATGAAACCAATTTCAATTAATCAAGTATTAACAAGTTTGATTGCTTAACATGTTGGAAACACTTAATCATGTAAATATCAATTTCATTTAATATATATAAACATGGAAAAGTTCGGGTCACTACAGTACCTACCCGTTAAATAAATTTCGTCTCGAAATTTTAAGCAGTTGGAGGTGTTGACGTATCTTCTGGAAATAAGTGCGGGTATTTCTTCTTCATTTGATCTTCTCGTTCTCAGGTGAACTCGGGTCCTCTACGAGCATTCCATCAAGCCTTAACAGTTGGTATCTTATTTTGTTTAAGTCTTTTAACCTCACGATCCATTATTTCGACGGGTTCTTCGATGAATTGAAGTTTTTCGTTGATTTGGATTTCGTCTAACGGAATAGTGAGATCTTCTTTAGCAAAACATTTCTTCAAATTCGAGACGTGGAAAGTGTTATGTACAGCCGCGAGTTGTTAAGGTAACTCAAGTCGGTAAGCTACTGGTCCGACACGATCAATAATCTTGAATGGTCCAATATACCTTGGATTTAATTTCCATCGTTTACCAAATCAAACAACGCCTTTCCAAGGTGCGACCTTAAGCATGACCATCTCTCCAATTTCAAATTCTATATCTTTTCTTTTAATGTCGGCGTAGCTCTTTTTTCGACTTTGGGCGGTTTTCAACCGTTGTTGAATTTGGATGATCTTCTCGGTAGTTTCTTGTATTATCTCCGGACCCGTAATCTGTCTATCCCTCACTTCACTCCAACAAGTCGGAGACCTGCACTTTCTACCATAAAGTGCTTCAAACGGCGCCATCTCAATGCTTGAATGGTAGCTGTTGTTGTAGGAAAATTCTGCTAACAGTAGATGTCGATCCCAACTGTTTCCGAAATCAATAACACATGCTCGTAGCATGTCTTCAAGTGTTGGTATCATCCTTTTGCTCTGCCCATCAGTTTATGGATGATAGGCAGTACTCATGTCTAGATGAGTTTCTAATGCTTGCTGTAATGTCTGCCAGAATCTTGAAATAAATCTGCCATCCCTATTAGAGATAATAGAGATTGGTATTCCATGTCTGGAGACGACTTCCTTCAAATACAGTCGTGCTAACTTCTCCATCTTGTCATCTTCTCTTATAGGCAGAAAGTGTGCTGATTTGGTGAGACGATCAATGAAATGTCCCGTTCATATTGATTATAAACGTTCCATATTAATTGATTTCGTTGCGAGGTATTGACCTCTATATGAGACGTTTTTCAAAGACTGCATTCATTTTTAAAACAACCATAACCTTTATTTTATCAATAAAGGTTTTAAAAACATTACGTAGATTATCAAATAATGAGAATCTAAAATATACTTTTTACACACGACCATTACATAATGGGTTACAATAGAAATATATTACATCGACATATGTTTCTTGAATGCAGTTTTTACACAATATCATACAAACATGGACTCCAAATCTTGTTCTTATTTTAGTATGCAACAGCGGAAGCTCTTAGTATTCACCTGAGAATAAACATGCTTTAAACATCAACAAAAATATTGGTGAGTTATAGGTTTAACCTATATATATCAAATCGTAACAATAGACCACAAGATTTCATATTTCAATACACATCCCATACATAGAGATAAAAATCATTCATATGGTGAACACTTGGTAACCGACATTAACAAGATGCATATATAAGAATATCCCCATCATTCCGGGACACCCTTCGGATATGATATAAATTTCGAAGTACTAAAGCATCCGGTACTTTGAATGGGGTTTGTTAGGCCCAATAGATCTATCTTTAGGATTCGCGTCAATTAGGGTGTCTGTTCCCTAATTCTTAGATTACCAGACTTAATAAAAAGGGGCATATTCGATTTCGATAATTCAACCATAGAATGTAGTTTCACGTACTTGTGTCTATTTTGTAAATCATTTATAAAACCTGCATGTATTCTCATCCCAAAAATATTAGATTTTAAAAGTGGGACTATAACTCACTTTCATAGATATTTCCTTCCTCGGAAATAAGACTTGGCCACGGATCGATTCACGAACCTATACAAATATGTACATATATATAAAAGTATGATCAAAATATAATTACAACCATTTTTATTATGTTTTAAAGATTTGAGTGTATTAAGTCAGCTGTCCTCGTTAGTAACCTACAACTAGTTGTCCACAGTTAGATGTACAGAAATAAATCGATATATATTATCTTGAATCAATCCACAACCCAGTGTATAAACGTCTCAGGCTAAATTACAACTCAAAGTATATATATTTTTGGAATCAACCTCAACCCTGTATAGCTAACTTCAACATTACTGCTTATAGAGTGTCTATGGTTGTTCCAAATAATATATATACATGGGTCGATATGATATGTCAAAACATTTGCATACGTGTTTATGGTATCCCAAGATTACATAATATATTAGAATACATGTATAATACAATATAAGTTAGCTAGGATATGATTTGTATAGATTTGTTAAACATTTTCCGTAGCTAAAAAGATCAAAAATATCCAATCTTGTTTTATCCATAACTTCTTCATTTTAAATCCGTTTTGAGTGAATCCAATTGCTATGGTTTCATATTGAACTTAAGTTTATGAATCTATACAGAAAAAGTATAAGTTTATAATCGGAAATACAGGTTACAAGTCATTTTTGTAAAGGTAGTCATTTCAGTTGAAAGAACGACGTCTAGATGACCATTTTGGAAAACATACTTTCACTTTGAGTTTAACCAAGATTTTTGAATATAGTTTCATGTTTATATGAGAAATCATTTTCCCAGAAGAACAACTTTTAAATCAAAGTTTATCATAGTTTTTAATTATCCAAACCAAAACAGCCCCCGGTTTAACTACGACGGCGTATATCCGATTTTATGGTGTTCATCGTGTTTTCAGGTTTTAAATCATTAAGTTAGCATATCATATAGATATAAATCATTAACTAAACTATGTTCTAGTGATTACAAGTTTAAACCTTCGAATAAGATAGCTTTATATGTATGAATCGAATGATGTTATGAACATCATTACTACCTCAAGTTTTCTGGATAAAACTACTGAAAATGAGAAAAATGGATCTAGCTTCAAAGGATCTTTGGATGGCTTGAAAGTTCTTGAAGCAGAATCATGACACGAAAACAAGTTCAAGTAAGATTTCCACTCGAAATAAGATTGTTAGAGTTATAGAAATTGAATCAAAGTTTGAATATGAGTATTACCTTGTATTAGAAAGATATCTTACTGTAAATAAGAAATATTTATTAATCTTAGATGATTACTTGGAATGGATTAGAAAGCTTGGAAGTAGACTTGCAAAATTGGAAGTATTCTTGATTTTTATGAAACTATACTTATGAAATTTATGAAGAACACTTAGAACTTGAAGATGGAACTTGAGAGAGATCAATTAGTTGAAGAAAATTGAAGAATAAAAGTGTTTGTAGGTGTTTTTGGTCGTTGGTATATGGATTAGATATAAAGGATGTGTAATTTTGTTTACATGTAAATAAGTCATGAATGATTACTAATATTTTTGTAATTTTATGAGATATTTCATGCTAGTTGCCAAATGATGGTTTCCACATGTGTTAGGTGACTCACATGGGCTGCTAAGAGTTGATAATTGGAGTGTATATACCAATAGTACATACATCTAAAAGCTGTGTATTGTACGAGTACGAATACAGGTGCATACGAGTAGAATTGTTGATGAAACTGAACGAGGATGTAATTGTAAGCATTTTTGTTAAGTAGAAGTATTTTGATAAGTGTCTTGAAGTTTTTCAAAAGTGTATAAATACATATTAAAACACTACATGTATATACATTTTAACTGAGTCGTTAAGTCATCGTTAGTCGTTACATGTAAATGTTGTTTTGAAGCCTTTAGGTTAACGATCCTGTTAAGTGTTGTTAACCCATTATTTATTATATCAAATGAGATGTTAAATTATTACATTATCATGATATTATGATATATTAATATATCTTAATATGATATATATACAATTAAATGTCGTTACAACGATAATCGTTACATATATGTCTCGTTTCGAAATCATTAAGTTAGTAGTCTTGTTCTTACATATGTAGTTCATTGTTAATATACTTAATGAAATGTTTACTTATCATAATACCATGTTAACTATATATATATATATCCATATATATGACATCATATAGTTTTTACAAGTTTTAACGTTCGTGAATCACCGGTCAACTTGGGTGGTCAATTGTCTATATAAAACCTATTTCAATTAATCAAGTCTTAACAAGTTTGATTGCTTAACACGTTGGAAACATTTAGTCATGTAAATATCAATCTCAATTAATATATAAAAACATGGAAAAGTTCGGGTCACTACAGTACCTACCCGTTAAATAAATTTCGTCCCGAAATTTTAAGCTGTTTAAGGTGTTGACGAATCTTCTGGAAATAGATGCGGGTATTTCTTCTTCATCTGATCTTCATGCTCCCAGGTGAATTCGGGTCCTCTACGAGCATTCCATCGAACCTTAACAATCGGTATCTTGTTTTGCTTAAGTCTCTTAACCTCACGATCCATTATTTCGACGGGTTCTTCAATGAATTGAAGTTTTTCATTGATTTGGATTTCGTCCAACAGAATAGTGAGATCTTCTTTAGCAAAACATTTCTTCAAATTCGAGACGTGGAAAGTGTTATGTACAGCCGCGAGTTGTTGAGGTAGCTCCAGTTGGTAAGCTACTGGTCCGACACGATCTATAATCTTGAATGGTCCAATGTACCTTGGATTTAGTTTCCCCCGTTTACCAAATCGAACAATGCCTTTCCAAGGTGAAACCTTAAGCATGATCATTTCTCCAATTTCAAACTCTATATCTTTTCTTTTACTGTCCGCGTAGCTCTTTTGTCGACTCTGGGCGGTTTTCAATCGTTGTTGAATTTGGATGATTTTCTCGGTAGTTTCTTGTATTATCTCCGGACCCGTAATCTGTCTATCCCCCACTTCATTCCAACAAATCGGAGACCTGCACTTTCTACCATAAAGTACCTCAAACGGCGCCATCTCAATACTAGAATGATAACTGTTGTTGTAGGAAAATTCTGCTAACGGTAGGTGTCGATCCCAACTGTTTCCGAAATCAATAACACATGCTCGTAGCATGTCTTCAAGCATTTGTATCGTCCTTTCACTCTGCCCATCAGTTTGTAGATGATAGGCAGTACTCATGTCTAGACGAGTCCCCAATGCTTGTTGCAACGTCTGCCAGAACCTTGAAACAAATCTACCATCCCTATCAGAGATAATATAGACGGGTATTCCATGTCTGGAGACAACCTCCTTCAAATACAATCGATCCAACTTCTCCATTTTGTCATCTTCTCTCATTGACAGGAAGTGTACTGACTTGGTGAGACGATCAACTATTACCCAAATAGTATCATAACCACTTGCAGTCCTTGGCAATTTAATAATGAAATCCATGGTAATGTTTTCCCATTTCCATTCTGGGATTTCAGGTTGTTGTAGTAGACCTGATGGTTTCTGATGTTCAGCTTTGACCTTAGAACACGTCAAACATTCTCCTACATTTTTAGCAATATCGGCTTTCATACCCGGCAACCAAAAGTGTTTCTTGAGATCTTTATACATCTTCCCCACTCCGGGATGTATTGAATATCTGGTTTTATGTGCTTTTTTAAGTACCATTTCTCTCACATCTCCAAACCTTGGTACCCAAATTCTATCAGCCCTATATCGGGTTCCGTCTTCCCGAATATTAAGATGTTTCTCTGATCCTTTGGGTATCTCATTCTTCAACTTTCCTTCTTTTACAACCCCCTGTTGCGCCTCCTTTTTTTGAGTAGTAAGGTTAGTACGAATAATTATATTCATAGCTTTTACCCGTATAGGTTCTCTGTCCTTTCTACTCAAAGCGTCAGCTACCACATTTGCCTTCCCCGGGTGGTATCGAATCTCAAAATCATAATCATTCAACAGTTCAATCCACCTACGTTGTCTCATATTCAGTTGCTTCTGATTAAATATATGTTGGAGACTTTTGTGGTCGGTATATATAATACTTTTGACTCCATATAAATAATGCCTCCAAGTCTTTAATGCAAAAACAACAGCACCCAATTCCAAATCATGAGTTGTATAATTTTGCTCGTGAATCTTTAATTGTCTAGACGCATAAGCAATCACCTTCGTTCGTTGCATTAATACACAACCGAGACATTACTTTGATGCATCACAATAAATCACAAAATCATCATTCCCTTCAGGCAATGACAATATAGGTGCCGTAGTTAGCTTTTTTTCAATAACTGAAACGCCTTCTCTTGTTCATCCTTCCATTCAAATTTCTTCCCTTTATGCGTTAATGCAGTCAAGGGTTTTGCTATTTTGGAGAAATCTTGGATGAATCTTCTGTAGTAACCAGCCAATCCTAAAAATATATGCTTCGGAGTTTTTGGGGTTTCCCACTTTTCAACGGTTTCGATCTTTGCTGGGTCCACCTGGATACCTTCTTTGTTCACTATGTGACCGAGGAATTGAACTTCTTCCAACCAAAATGCACACTTTGAAAACTTAGCGTACAGTTTTTCTTTCCTCAATACTTCTAGCACTTTTCTCAAATGTTCTTCGTGCTCTTGATCATTCTTTGAGTAAATAAGTTTGTCATCGATGAAAACAATGACAAACTTGTCAAGATATGGCTCACACACTCGGTTCATAAGGTCCATGAACACAGCTGGTGCGTTAGTCAATCCAAACGGCATAACCATAAACTCGTAATGACCATAACGCGTCCTAAAAGCAGTTTTTGGAATATCATCCTCCTTTACTCGCATTTGATGATATTCAGAACATAAATCGATTTTCGAATAAACTGACGAGCCTTGTAGTTGATCAAATAAGTCGTCAATTCTTGGCAGTGGATAACGGTTTTTGATGGTAATTTTATTCAACTCTCTGTAGTTAATACACAACCTAAATGTACCATCCTTCTTCTTGACAAACAAAATAGGAGCTCCCCATGGTGATGTGCTTGGTCAAATGAAACCACGTTCTAATAGTTCTTGAAGTTGGCTTTGTAGTTCTTTCATCTCGCTGGGTGCGAGTCTGTAAGGAGCACGAGCTATTGGTGCAGCTCCTGGTACAAGATCTATTTGAAATTCAACAGATCGATGTGGAGGTAGTCCCGGTAATTCTTTCGGAAATACATCGGGAAATTCTTTTGCGAGGGAACATCATTGATGCTCTTCTCTTCAGTTTGTACTTTCTCGATGTGTGCTAGAACAACATAGCAACCTTTTCTTATTAGTTTTTATGCCTTCAAATTACTAATAAGATGTAGCTTCGTGTTGCCCTTTTCTCCGTACACCATTAAGGGTTCTCCTTCTTCTCGTACAATGCGAATTACATTTTTGTAACATACTCCATGCCAACTATTACATCAAAACTCACTAACTCTACTGGTATTAAATCAATCTTAAATATTTCGCTACCCAGTTTAATTTCTCGATTCCGGCATATATAATCTGCTGAAATTAATTTATCGTTTGCTAATTCGAGTAAAAATTTACTATCCAACGGCGTCATTGGACAACTTAATTTAGCACAAAAATCTCTACTCATATAGCTTCTATCCGCACCCGAATCAAATAAAACGTAAGCAGATTTATTGTCAATAAGAAACGTACCCGTAACAAGCTCCAGGTCTTCCTGTGCCTCTGCCGCATTAATATTGAAAACTCTTCCGCGGCCTTGTCCATTCGTGTTCTCCTGGTTCGGGCAATTTCTAATAATGTGGCCCGGTTTTCCACATTTATAACAAACTACGTTGGCATAACTTGCTCCGACACTACTTGCTCCTCCATTACTCGTTCTGACACCATTTGTTCCTTTCGTTCTGTTAACCCCTAGTCCGTAGACCTCACACTTCGCCGCGCTATGACCATTTCTTTTACACTTGTTGCAAAATTTGGTGCAGAACCCCGAGTGATACTTTTCACACCTTTGGCATAGCTGCTTCTGATTGTTGTTGTTGTTGCGGTTGTTATTGTTGTAGGGATGATTGTTGTAGTTGTTGTTGTGCCATTTGTTGTAGTTGCGATTGATGTTGCGATTGTTGGGATAGTTGTTGTTGTTTTGGTGACTCTTATCACCGTTTTCCTCCCACTTTCTTTTGACTAGCTTTACGTTGGCCTCTTCGGCCGCCTGTTCTTTAATTCTTCCCTCAATCTGGTTCACTAGTTTGTGAGCCATTCTACATGCCTTTTGTATGAAGGCAGGCTCGTGTGAACTTATATCTTCTTGGATTCTCTCCGGTAACCCTTTCACAAACGCGTCGATCTTCCCTTTCTCATCTTCGAACACTCTTGGACACAATAGGCACAATTCTGTGAATCGTCTTTCGTACGAAGTAATATCGAATCCCTGTGTTCGTAACCCTCTAAGTTCTGACTTGAGCTTATTGACCTCGGTTCTGGGACGGTACTTCTCGTTCATCAAGTGCTTGAATGCAGACCACGGTAGCACGTAAGCAGCATCTTATCCCACTTGCTCTAGATAGGTATTCCACCATGTTAACGCAATACCTATGAAGATATGCGTAGCGTACTTTACTCGGTCTCCTTTAGCACACTTACTTATGGCAAACACCGATTCAACTTTCTCGGTCCACCGTTTCAATCCGATTGGTCCTTCGGTCCCATCAAATTCTGAAGGTTTGCAGGCAGT